>NW_026735043.1:0-182481 GCF_949786415.1 Peromyscus eremicus | reverse complement strand
ACTCATCCTAACATTTCAGTGTGCACACCTCCACAGGGACGCACTCATTCTAACAGTTCAGTGTGCATACCTCCATGTGGGCACAATCATTCTAACAGTTCATTGTGCACACCTCCATGTGGGCACACTCATTCTAACAGTTCAGTGTGCACACCTCCATGTGGACATACTTATTCTAACAGTTCAGTGTGCACACCTCCATGTGGGCACACTCATACTAACAGTTTAGTGTGCACACTTCCATGTAGGCACACTCATTCTAACAGTTCAGTGTGCACACCTCCATGTGGGCACACTTATTCTAACAGTTCAGTGTGCACACCTCCATGTGGACATACTTATTCTAACAGTTCAGTGTGCACACCTCCATGTGGGCACACTCATTCTAACAGTTCAGTGTGCACACCTCCATGTGGGCACACTCATACTAAGAGTTTAGTGTGCACACTTCCATGTAGGCACACTCATTCTAACAGTTCAGTGTGCGACACCTCCATGTGGACACACTCATTCTAACTGTTCATTGTGCACACCTCCAAGTGGACACAATCATTCTAACAGTTCAGTGTGCACACCTCCATGTGGACACACTCATTCTAACATTTCAGTGTGCATACCTCCACAGGGACACACTCATTCTAACAGTTCAGTGTGCACACCTCCATGTGGGCACACTCATTCTAACAGTTCAGTGTGCACACCTCCATGTGGACACATTCATTCTAACAGTTCAGTGTGCACACCTTCATGTGGACACACTCATTCTAACAGTTCAGTGTGCTCACCTCCATGTGGACAAATTCTAACACTTCAGTGTGCACACCTCCATGTGGACACACTCATTCTAACAGTTCAGTGTGCACACCTCCACAGGGACACACTCATTCTAACAGTTCAGTGTGCACACCTCCATGTGGACACAATCATTCTAACAGTTCAGTGTGCACACCTCCATGTGGACACACTCATCCTAACAGTTCAGTGTGCACAACTCCACAGGGATACACTCATTGTAACAGTTCAGTGTGCACACCACCATGTGGACACACTCATTCTAACAGTTCAGTGTGCACAACTCCATGTGGACACACTCATTCTAACAGTTCAGTGTGCACACCTCCATGTGGGCACAATCATTCTAACAGTTCACTGTGCACACCTCCATGTGGGCACACTCATTCTAACAGTTCAGTGTGCACACCTCCATGTTGACACAATCATTCTAACAGTTCAGTGTGCACACCTCCTTGTGTTCAGTGTGCACACCTCCATGTGGACACACTCATTCTAACATTTCAGTGTGCACACCTCCACAGCGACACACACTCATTCTAACAGTTCAGTGTGCACACCTCCATGTGGACAAATTCTAACACTTCAGTGTGCACACCTTCATGTGGACCCACTCATCCTAACATTTCAGTGTGCACACCTCCACAGGGACGCACTCATTCTAACAGTTCAGTGTGCACACCTCCATGTGGGCACAATCATTCTAACAGTTCATTGTGCACACCTCCATGTGGGCACACTCATTCTAACAGTTCAGTGTGCACACCTCCATGTGGACATACTTATTCTAACAGTTCAGTGTGCACACCTCCATGTGGGCACACTCATACTAACAGTTTAGTGTGCACACTTCCATGTAGGCACACTCATTCTAACAGTTCAGTGTGCACACCTCCATGTGGACATACTTATTCTAACAGTTCAGTGTGCACACCTCCATGTGGGCACACTCATTCTAACAGTTCAGTGTGCACACCTCCATGTGGGCACACTCATACTAAGAGTTTAGTGTGCACACTTCCATGTAGGCACACTCATTCTAACAGTTCAGTGTGCACACCTCCATGTGGACACACTCATTCTAACTGTTCATTGTGCACACCTCCATGTGGACACAATCATTCTAACAGTTCAGTGTGCACACCTCCATGTGGACACACTCATTCTAACATTTCAGTGTGCATACCTCCACAGTGACACACTCATTCTAACAGTTCAGTGTGCACACCTCCATGTGGGCACACTCATTCTAACAGTTCAGTGTGCACACCTCCATGTGGACACATTCATTCTAACAGTTCAGTGTGCACACCTTCATGTGGACACACTCATTCTAACAGTTCAGTGTGCTCACCTCCATGTGGACAAATTCTAACACTTCAGTGTGCACACCTCCATGTGGACACACTCATTCTAACAGTTCAGTGTGCACACCTCCACAGGGACACACTCATACTAACAGTTCAGTGTGCACACCTCCATGTGGACAAAATCATTCTAACAGTTCAGTGTGCACACCTCCATGTGGACACACTCATCCTAACAGTTCAGTGTGCACAACTCCACAGGGATACACTCATTGTAACAGTTCAGTGTGCACACCACCATGTGGACAAACTCATTCTAACAGTTCAGTGTGCACAACTCCATGTGGACACACTCATTCTAACAGTTCAGTGTGCACACCTCCATGTGGGCACAATCATTCTAACAGTTCACTGTGCACACCTCCATGTGGGCACACTCATTCTAACAGTTCAGTGTGCACACCTCCATGTTGACACAATCATTCTAACAGTTCAGTGTGCACACCTCCATGTGGACACACTCATCCTAACAGTTCAGTGTGCACACCTCCATGTGGGCACACTCATTCTAACAGTTCAGTGTGCACACCTCCATGTGGACACACTCATTCTAACAGTTCAGTGTGCACACCTCCATGTGGACAAATTCTAACACTTCAGTGTGCACACCTCCATGTGGACACACTCATTCTAACATTTCAGTGTGCACACCTCCACAGGGACACACTCATTCTAAAAGTTCAGTGTGCACACCTCCATGTGGGCACAATCATTGTAACAGTTCAGTGTGCACACCTCCATGTGGACACACTCATACTAACAGTTTAGTGTGCACACCCCCAGGTGGACACAATCATTGTAACAGTTCAGTGTGCTCACCTCCATGTGGACAAATTCTAACACTTCAGTGTGCACACCTCCATGTGGACACACTCATTCTAACAGTTCAGTGTGCACACCTCCACAGGGACACACTCATTCTAACAGTTCAGTGTGCACACCTCCATGTGGACACAATCATTCTAACAGTTCTGTGTGCACACCTCCATGTGGACACACTCATTCTAACAGTTCAGTGTGCACACCTCCATGTGGACACAATCATTCTAACAGTTCTGTGTGCACACCTCCATGTGGACACACTCATCCTAACAGTTCAGTGTGCACAACTCCACAGGGATACACTCATTGTAACAGTTCAGTGTGCACACCTCCATGTGGACACAATCATTCTAACAGTTCAGTGTGCACACCTCCATGTGGGCACACTCATTCTAACAGTTCAGTGTGCACACCTCCATGTGGACACACTCATTCTAACAGTTCAGTGTGCACACGTCCCATGTGGGCACAATCATTCTAACAGTTCATTGTGCACACCTCCATGTGGGCACACTCATTCTAACAGTTCAGTGTGCACACCTCCATGTGGACACAATCATTCTAACAGTTCAGTGTGCACACCTCCATTTGGACACACTCATCCTAACAGTTCAGTGTGCACAACTCCACAGGGATACACTCTTTGTAACAGTTCAGTGTGCACAACTCCATATGGACAAATTCTAACACTTCAGTGTGCACACCTCCATGTGGGCACACTCATTCTAACATTTCAGTGTGCACACCTCCACAGGGACACACTCATTCTAACAGTTCAGTGTGCACACCTCCATGTGGACAAATTCTAACACTTCAGTGTGCACAACTTCATGTGGTCACACTCATCCTAACATTTCAGTGTGCACACCCTCCACAGGGACGCACTCATTCTAACAGTTCAGTGTGCACACCTCCATGTGGGCACAATCATTCTAACAGTTCATTGTGCACACCTCCATGTGGGCACACTCATTCTAACAGTTCAGTGTGCCCACCTCCATGTGGACATACTTATTCTAACAGTTCAGTGTGCACACCGCCATGTGGGCACACTCATTCTAACAGTTCAGTGTGCACACCTCCATGTGGGCACACTCATACTAACAGTTTAGTGTGCACACTTCCATGTAGGCACACTCATTCTAACAGTTCAGTGTGCCCACCTCCATGTGGACACACTCATTCTAACTGTTCAGTGTGAACACCTCCATGTGGACACAACTATTCTAACAGTTCAGTGTGCACACCTCCATGTGGACACACTCATTCTAACATTTCAGTGTGCACACCTACATGTGGGCACACTCATTCTAACAGTTCAGTGTGCACACCTCCATGTGGACACACTCATACTAACAGTTCAGTGTGCACACTTCCATGTGGACACACTCATTCTAACAGTTCAGTGTGCTCACCTCCATGTGGACATATTCTAACACTTCAGTGTGCACACCTCCATATTGACACACTCATTCTAACAGTTCAGTGTGCACACCTCCACAGGGACACACTCATTCTAACAGTTCAGTGTGCACACCTCCATGTGGACACAATCATTCTAACAGTTCAGTGTGCACACCTCCATGTGGACACACTCATCCTAACAGTTCAGTGTGCACACCTCCACAGGGATACACTCATTGTAACAGTTCAGTGTGCACACCTCCATGTGGACACACTCATTGTAACAGTTCAGTGTGCACACCTCCATGTGGGCACACTCATTCTAACAGTTCAGTGTGCACACCTCCATGGGGACACACTCATTCTAACAGTTCAGTGTGCACACCTCCATGTGGGCACACTCATTCTAACAGTTCAGTGTGCACAACTCCACAGGGACACACTCATTCTAACAGTTCAGTGTGCACACCTCCATGTGGACACACTCATTCTAACAGTTCAGTGTGTACACCTCCATGTGGACACACTCATTCTAACAGTTCAGTGTGCACACCTCCATGAGGACACACTCATCCTAACAGTTCAGTGTGCACAACTCCACAGGGATACACTCATTGTAACAGTTCAGTGTGCACACCACCATGTGGACACACTCATTCTAACAGTTCAGTGTGCACACCTCCATGTGGACACACTCATTCTAACAGTTCAGTGTGCACACCTCCATGTGGGCACAATCGTTCTAACAGTTCACTGTGCACACCACCATGTGGGCACACTCATTCTAACAGTTCAGTGTGCACACCTCCATGTTGACACAATCATTCTAACAGTTCAGTGTGCACACCTCCATGTGGACACACTCATCCTAACAGTTCAGTGTGCACAACTCCACAGGGATACACTCATTGTAACAGTTCAGTGTGCACACCTCCATGTGGGCACACTCATTCTAACAGTTCAGTGTGCACACCTCCATATGGACACACTCATTCTAACAGTTCAGTGTGCTCACCTCCATGTGGACAAATTCTAACACTTCAGGGTGCACACCTCCATGTGGACACACTCATTCTAACATTTCAGTGTGCACACCTCCACAGGGACACACTCATTCTAACAGTTCAGTGTGCACACCTCCATGTGGACAAATTCTAACACTTCAGTGTGCACACCTTCATGTGGTCACACTCATTCTAACATTTCAGTGTGCACACCTCCACAGGGACACACTCATTCTAACAGTTCAGTGTGCACACCTCCATGTGGGCACACTCATTGTAACAGTTCAGTGTGCACACCTCCATGTGGACACACTCATACTAACAGTTCAGTGTGCACACCTCCAGGTGGACACACTCATTGTAACAGTTCAGTGTGCTCACCTCCATGTGGACAAATTCTAACACTTCAGTGTGCACACCTCCATATGGACACACTCATTCTAACAGTTCAGTGTGCACACCTCCATGTGGACACAATCATTCTAACAGTTCTGTGTGAACACCTCCATGTGGACACACTCATCCTAACAGTTCAGTGTGCACAACTCCACAGGGATACACTCATTGTAACAGTTCAGTGTGCACACCACCATGTGGACACACTCATTCTAACAGTTCAGTGTGCACACCTCCATGTGGACACACTCATTCTAACAGTTCAGTGTGCACACGTCCATGTGGGCACAATCATTCTAACAGTTCATTGTGCACACCTCCATGTGGGCACACTCATTCTAACAGTTCAGTGTGCACACCTCCATGTGGACACAATCATTCTAACAGTTCAGTGTGCACACCTCCATGTGGACACACTCATCCTAACAGTTCAGTGTGCACAACTCCACAGGGATACACTCATTGTAACAGTTCAGTGTGCACACCTCCATGTGGGCACACTCATTGTAACAGTTCAGTGTGCACACCTCCATGTGGACACACTCATACTAACAGTTCAGTGTGCACACCTCCAGGTGGACACACTCATTGTAACAGTTCAGTGTGCTCACCTCCATGTGGAAATTCTAACACTTCAGTGTGCACACCTCCATATGGACACACTCATTCTAACAGTTCAGTGTGCACACCTCCAAAGGGACACACTCATTCTAACAGTTCAGTGTGCACACCTCCATGTGGACACAATCATTCTAACAGTTCTGTGTGCACACCTCCATGTGGACACACTCATCCTAACAGTTCAGTGTGCACAACTCCACAGGGATACACTCATTGTAACAGTTCAGTGTGCACACCACCATGTGGACACACTCATTCTAACAGTTCAGTGTGCACACGTCCATGTGGGCACAATCATTCTAACAGTTCATTGTGCACACCTCCATGTGGGCACACTCATTCTAACAGTTCAGTGTGCACACCTCCATGTGGACACAATCATTCTAACAGTTCAGTGTGCACACCTCCATGTGGACACACTCATCCTAACAGTTCAGTGTGCACAACTCCACAGGGATACACTCATTGTAACAGTTCAGTGTGCACACCTCCATGTGGACAAATTCTAACACTTCAGTGTGCACACCTCCATGTGGGCACACTCATTCTAACATTTCAGCGTGCACACCTCCACAGGGACACACTCATTCTAACAGTTCAGTGTGCACACCTCCATGTGGACAAATTCTAACACTTCAGTGTGCACAACTTCATGTGGTCACACTCATCCTAACATTTCAGTGTGCACACCTCCACAGGGACGCACTCATTCTAACAGTTCAGTTTGCACACCTCCATGTGGGCACAATCATTCTAACAGTTCATTGTGCACAAATCCATGTGGATACACTCATTCTAACTGTTCAGTGTGAACACCTCCATGTGGACACAATTATTCTAACAGTTCAGTGTGCACACCTCCATGTGGACACACTCATTCTAACATTTCAGTGTGCACACCTCCACAGGGACACACTCATTCTAACAGTTCAGTGTGCACAACTACATGTGGGCACACTCATTCTAACAGTTCAGTGTGCACACCTCCATGTGGACACACTCATACTAACAGTTCAGTGTGCACACTTCCATGTGGACACACTCATTCTAACAGTTCAGTGTGCTCACCTCCATGTGGACAAATTCTAACACTTCAGTGTGCACACCTCCATATTGACACACTCATTCTAACAGTTCAGTGTGCACACCTCCACAGGGACACACCCATTCTAACAGTTCAGTGTGCACACCTCCATGTGGACACAATCATTCTAACAGTTCATTGTGCACACCTCCATGTGGACACACTCATCCTAACAGTTCAGTGTGCACACCTCCACAGGGATACACTCATTGTAACAGTTCAGTGTGCACACCTCCATGTGGACACACTCATTGTAACAGTTCAGTGTGCACACCTCCATGTGGGCACACTCATTCTAACAGTTCAGTGTGCACACCTCCATGGGGACACAGTCATTCTAACAGTTCAGTGTGTACACCTCCATGTGGACACACTCATTCTAACAGTTCAGTGTGCACACCTCCATGTGGGCACACTCATTCTAACAGTTCAGTGTGCACAACTCCACAGGGACACACTCATTCTAACAGTTCATTGTGCACACCTCCATGTGGGCACACTCATTCTAACAGTTCAGTGTGCACACCTCCATGTAGACATACTTATTCTAACAGTTCAGTGTGCACACCACCATGTGGGCACACTCATTCTAACAGTTCAGTGTGCACAACTCCACAGGGATACCCTCATTGTAACAGTTCAGTGTGCACACCACCATGTGGACACACTCATTCTAACAGTTCAGTGTGCACACCTCCAGGTGGACACACTCATTCTAACAGTTCAGTGTGCACACCTACATGTGGGCACAATCATTCCAACAGTTCAGTGTGCACACCTCTATGTGGGCACACTCATTCTAACAGTTCAGTGTGCACACTTCCATGTGGACACAATCATTCTAACAGTTCAGTGTGCACACCTCCATGTGGACACACTCATCCTAACAGTTCAGTGTGCACAACTCCACAGGGATACACTCATTGTAGCAGTTCAGTGTGCACACCTCCATGTGGGCACACTCATTCTAACAGTTCAGTGTGCACACCTCCATATGGACACACTCATTCTAACAGTTCAGTGTGCACACCTCCATGTGGACAAATTCTAACACTTCAGTGTGCACACCTCCATGTGGACACACTCATTCTAACATTTCAGTGTGCACACCTCCACAGGGACACACTCATTCTAACAGTTCAGTGTGCACACCTCCATGTGGACAAATTCTAACACTTCAGTGTGCACAACTTCATGTGGTCACACTCATTCTAACATTTCAGTGTGCACACCTCCACAGGGACACACTCATTCTAACAGTTCAGTGTGCACACCTCCATGTGTGCACACTCATTGTAACAGTTCAGTGTGCACACCTCCATGTGGACACACTCATACTAACAGTTCAGTGTGCACACCTCCAGGTGGACACACTCATTGTAACTGTTCAGTGTGCTCACCTCCATGTGGACAAATTCTAACACTTCAGTGTGCACACCTCCATATGGACACACTCATTCTAACAGTTCAGTGTGCACACCTCCACAGGGACACACTCATTCTAACAGTTCAGTGTGCACACCTCCATGTGGACACACTCATCCTAACAGTTCAGTGTGCACAACTCCACAGGGATACACTCATTGTAACAGTTCAGTGTTCACACCACCATGTGGACACACTCATTCTAACAGTTCAGTGTGCACAACTCCATGTGGACACACTCATTCTAACAGTTCAGTGTGCACACGTCCATGTGGGCACAATCATTCTAACAGTTCATTGTGCACACCTCCATGTGGGCACACTCATTCTAACAGTTCAGTGTGCACACCTCCATGTGGACAAATTCTAACACTTCAGTGTGCACACCTCCATGTGGGCACACTCATTCTAACATTTCAGTGTGCACACCTACACAGGGACACACTCATTCTAACAGTTCAGTGTGCCCACCTCCATGTGGACAAATTCTAACACTTCAGTGTGCACAACTTCATGTGGTCACACTCATCCTTACATTTCAGTGTGCACACCTCCACAGGGACGCACTCATTCTAACAGTTCAGTGTGCACACCTCCATGTGGACACACTCATTCTAACTGTTCAGTGTGAACACCTCCATGTGGACACAATTATTCTAACAGTTCAGTGTGCACACCTCCATGTGGACACACTCATTCTAACATTTCAGTGTGCACACCTCCACAGGGACACACTCATTCTAACAGTTCAGTGTGCACAACTACATGTGGGCACACTCATTCTAACAGTTCAGTGTGCACACCTCCATGTGGACACACTCATACTAACAGTTCAGTGTGCACACTTCCATGTGGACACACTCATTCTAACAGTTCAGTGTGCTCACCTCCATGTGGACAAATTCTAACACTTCAGTGTGCACACCTCCATATTGACACACTCATTCTAACAGTTCAGTGTGCACACCTCCACAGGGACACACTCATTCTAACAGTTCAGTGTGCACACCTCCATGTGGACACACTCATTCTAACAGTTCAGTGTGCACACCTCCATGGGGACACACTCATTCTAACAGTTCAGTGTGCACACCTCCATGGGGACACACTCATTCTAACAGTTCAGTGTGTACACCTCCATGTGGACACACTCATCCTAACAGTTCAGTGTGCACACCTCCATGTGGACAAATTCTAACACTTCAGTGTGCACACCTTCATGTGGACACACTCATCATAACAATTCAGTGTGCACACCTCCACAGGGACACACTTATTCTAACAGTTCAGTGTGCACACCTCCATGTGGACACACTCATACTAACACTTCAGTGTGCACACCTCCACAGGGACACACTCATTCTAACAGTTCAGTGTGAACACCTCCATGTGGACAAATTCTAACACTTCAGTGTGCACACCTCCATGTGGACACACTCATTCTGACATTTCAGTGTGCACACCTCAACAGGGACACACTCATTCTAACAGTTCAGTGTGCACACCTCCTTGTGGACACAATCATTCTAACAGTTCAGTGTGCACACCTCCACGTGGGCACACTCATTCTAACAGTTCAGTGTGCACACCTCCATGTGGACACACTTATTATAACAGTTCAGTGTGCACACCTCCATGTGGGCACACTCATTCTAACAGTTCAGTGTGCACACCTCCATGTGGGCACACTCATTCTAACAGTTCAGTGTGCACACCTCCATGTGGACACACTCATTCTAACAGTTCAGTGTGCACACCTCCATGTGGGCACACTCATCCTAACAGTTCAGTGTGCACAACTCCACAGGGATACCCTCATTGTAACAGTTCAGTGTGCACACCACCATGTGGACACACTCATTCTAACAATTCAGTGTGCACACCTCCAGGTGGACACACTCATTCTAACAGTTCAGTGTGCACACCTACATGTGGGCACAATCATTCCAACAGTTCAGTGGGCACACCTCTATGTGGGCACACTCATTCTAACAGTTCAGTGTGCACACTTCCATGTGGACACAATCATTCTAACAGTTCAGTGTGCACACCTCCATGTGGACACACTCATCCTAACAGTTCAGTGTGCACAACTCCACAGGGATACACTCATTGTAGCAGTTCAGTGTGCACACCTCCATGTGGGCACACTCATTCTAACAGTTCAGTGTGCACACCTCCATGTGGACAAATTCTAACACTTCAGTGTGCACACCTCCATGTGGACACACTCATTCAACATTTCAGTGTGCACACCTCCACAGGGACACACTCATTCTAACAGTTCAGTGTGCACACCTCCATGTGGACAAAATCTAACACTTCAGTGTGCACACCTTCATGTGGTCACACTCATTCTAACATTTCAGTGTGCACACCTCCACAGGGACACACTCATTCTAACAGTTCAGTGTGCACACCTCCATGTGTGCACACTCATTGTAACAGTTCAGTGTGCACACCTCCATGTGGACACACTCATACTAACAGTTCAGTGTGCACACCTCCATGTGGACACACTCATTGTAACAGTTCAGTGTGCTCACCTCCATGTGGACAAATTCTAACACTTCAGTGTGCACACCTCCATATGGACACACTCATTCTAACAGTTCAGTGTGCACACCTCCACAGGGACACACTCATTCTAACAGTTCAGTGTGCACACCTCCATGTGGACACAATCATTCTAACAGTTCTGTGTGCACACCTCCATGTGGACACACTCATCCTAACAGTTCAGTGTGCACAACTCCACAGGGATACACTCATTGTAACAGTTCAGTGTTCACACCACCATGTGGACACACTCATTCTAACAGTTCAGTGTGCACACCTCCATGTGGACACACTCATTCTAACAGTTCAGTGTGCACACGTCCATGTGGGCACAATCATTCTAACAGTTCATTGTGCACACCTCCATGTGGGCACACTCATTCTAACAGTTCAGTGTGCACACCTCCATGTGGACAAATTCTAACACTTCAGTGTGCACACCTCCATGTGGGCACACTCATTCTAACATTTCAGTGTGCACACCTCCACAGGGACACACTCATTCTAACAGTTCAGTGTGCACACCTCCATGTGGACAAATTCTAACACTTCAGTGTGCACAACTTCATGTGGTCACACTCATCCTTACATTTCAGTGTGCACACCTCCACAGGGACGCACTCATTCTAACAGTTCAGTGTGCACACCTCCATGTGGACACACTCATTCTAACTGTTCAGTGTGAACACCTCCATGTGGACACAATTATTCTAACAGTTCAGTGTGCACACCTCCATGTGGACACACTCATTCTAACATTTCAGTGTGCACACCTCCACAGGGACACACTCATTCTAACAGTTCAGAGTGCAAAACTACATGTGGGCACACTCATTCTAACAGTTCAGTGTGCACACCTCCATGTGGACACACTCATACTAACAGTTCAGTGTGCACACTTCCATGTGGACACACTCATTCTAACAGTTCAGTGTGCTCACCTCCATGTGGACAAATTCTAACACTTCAGTGTGCACACCTCCATATTGACACACTCATTCTAACAGTTCAGTGTGCACACCTCCACAGGGACACACTCATTCTAACAGTTCAGTGTGCACACCTCCATGTGGACACAATCATTCTAACAGTTCAGTGTGCACACCTCCATGTGGACACACTCATCCTAACAGTTCAGTGTGCACACCTCCACAGGGATACACTCATTGTAACAGTTCAGTGTGTATACCTCAATGTGGACACACTCATCCTAACAGTTCAGTGTGCTCACCACCATGTGGACAAATTCTAACACTTCAGTGTGCACACCTCCATATTGACACACTCATTCTAACAGTTCAGTGTGCACACCTCCACAGGGACACACTCATTCTAACAGTTCAGTGTGCACACCTCCATGTGGACACACTCATTCTAACAGTTCAGTGTGCACACCTCCATGGGGACACACTCATTCTAACAGTTCAGTGTGCACACCTCCATGGGGACACACTCATTCTAACAGTTCAGTGTGTACACCTCCATGTGGACACACTCATCCTAACAGTTCAGTGTGCACACCTCCATGTGGACAAATTCTAACACTTCAGTGTGCACACCTTCATGTGGACACACTCATCCTAACATTTCAGTGTGCACACCTCCACAGGGACACACTTATTCTAACAGTTCAGTGTGCACACCTCCATGTGGACACACTCATACTAACACTTCAGTGTGCACACCTCCACAGGGACACACTCATTCTAACAGTTCAGTGTGAACACCTCCATGTGGACAAATTCTAACACTTCAGTGTGCACACCTCCATGTGGACACACTCATTCTGACATTTCAGTGTGCACACCTCAACAGGGACACACTCATTCTAACAGTTCAGTGTGCACACCTCCTTGTGGACACAATCATTCTAACAGTTCAGTGTGCACACCTCCACGTGGGCACACTCATTCTAACAGTTCAGTGTGCACACCTCCAGGTGGACACACTTATTATAACAGTTCAGTGTGCACACCTCCATGTGGGCACACTCATTCTAACAGTTCAGTGTGCACACCTCCATGTGGGCACACTCATTCTAACAGTTCAGTGTGCACACCTCCATGTGGACACACTCATTCTAACAGTTCAGTGTGCACACCTCCATGGGGACACACTCATTCTAACAGTTCAGTGTGTACACCTCCATGTGGACACACTCATTCTAACAGTTCAGTGTACACACCTCCATGGGGACACACTCATTCTAACAGTTCAGTGTGTACACCTCCATGTGGACACACTCATTTTAACAGTTCAGTGTGCACACCTCCATGTGGACAAATTCTAACACTTCAGTGTGCACACCTTCATGTGGACACACTCATCCTAACATTTCAGTGTGCACACCTCCACAGGGACACACTCATTCTAACAGTTCAGTGTGCACACCTCCATGTGGACACACTCATACTAACACTTCAGTGTGCACACCTCCACAGGGACACACTCATTCTAACAGTTCAGTGTGAACACCTCCATGTGGACAAATTCTAACACTTCAGTGTGCACACCTCCATGTGGACACACTCATTCTGACATTTCAGTGTGCACACCTCAACAGGGACACACTCATTCTAACAGTTCAGTGTGCACACCTCCTTGTGGACACAATCATTCTAATAGTTCAGTGTGCACACCTCCACGTGGGCACACTCATTCTAACAGTTCAGTGTGCACACCTCCATGTGGACACACTTATTATAACAGTTCAGTGCGCACACCTTCATGTGGACACACTCATCCTAACATTTCAGTGTGCACACCTCCACAGGGACACACTCATTCTAACAGTTCAGTGTGCACATTTCCATGTGGACACACTCATACTAACACTTCAGTGTGCACACCTCCACAGGGACAGACTCATTCTAACAGTTCAGTGTGAACACCTCCATGTGGACAAATTCTAACACTTCAGTGTGCACACCTCCATGTGGACACACTCATTCTGACATTTCAGTGTGCACACCTCAACAGGGACACACTCATTCTAACAGTTCAGTGTGCACACCTCCATGTGGGCACACTCATTCTAACAGTTCAGTGTGCACACCTCCATGTGGGCACACTCATTCTAACAGTTCAGTGTGCACACCTCCATGTGGACACACTCATTCTAACAGTTCAGTGTGCACACCTCCATGTGGGCACACTCATTCTAACAGTTCATTGTGCACACCTCCATGTGGGCACACTCATTCAAACAGTTCAGTGTGCACACTTCCATGTGGGCACACTCATTCTAACAGTTCAGTGTGCACACCTCCATGTGGACACACATGTTCTAACAGTTCAGTGTGCACACCTCCATGTGGGCCCACTCATTCTAACAGTTCAGTGTGCACACCTCCATGTGGGCCCACTAATTCTAACAGTTCAGTGTGCACACCTCCATGTGGGCACACTCATTCTAACAGTTCAGTGTGCACACCTCCTTGTGGACACACTCATTCTAACACTTCAGTGTGCACACCTCCATGTGGACACACTCATTCTAACAGTTCAGTGTGCACACCTCCATGTGGACACACTCATTCTAACATTACAGTGTGCACACCTCCATGTGGACATATTCTAACAGTTCAGTGTGCACAACCCCATGTGGACACACTCATTCTAACAGTTCAGTGTGACTCCTCCATGTGGACACACTCATTCTAACAGTTCAGTGTGCACATCTCCACAGGGATACACTAATTCTAACAGTTCAGTGTGCACAAATCCATGTGGATACACTCATTCTAACAGTTCAGTGTGCACACCTCCATGTGGACACACTCATTCTAACAGTTCAGTGTGCACACCTCCATATGGGCACACTCATTCTAACAGTTCAGTGTGCACACCTCCATGTGGGCACACTCATTCTAACAGTTCAGTGTGCACACCTCCATGTGGGCACACTCATTCTAACAGTTCAGTGTGCACACCTCCATGTGGACACACTCATTCTAACAGTTCAGTGTGCAGACCTCAATGTGGGCACACTCATTCTAACAGTTCAGTGTGCACAACTCCATGTGGACACACCCATTCTAACAGTTCAGTGTGCACAACTCCATGTGGACACACTCATTCTAACAGTTCATAGTGCACACCTCCATGTGGACACACTCATTCTAACAGTTCAGTGTGCACACTTCCATGTGGGCACACTCATTCTAACAGTTCAGTGTGCACACCTCCATGTGGACACACATGTTCTAACAGTTCAGTGTGCACACCTTCATGTGGGCCCACTCATTCTAACAGTTCAGTGTGCACACCTCCATGTGGGCCCACTAATTCTAACAGTTCAGTGTGCACACCTCCATGTGGGCACACTCATTCTAACAGTTCAGTGTGCACACCTCCTTGTGGAGACACTCATTCTAACACTTCAGTGTGCACACCTCCATGTGGACACACTCATTCTAACAGTTCAGTGTGCACACCTCCACAGGGATACACTCATTGTAACAGTTCAGTGTGTATACCTCAATGTGGACACACTCATCCTAACAGTTCAGTGTGCTCACCTCCATGTGGACAAATTCTAACACTTCAGTGTGCACACCTCCATATTGACACACTCATTCTAACAGTTCAGTGTGCACACCTCCACAGGGACACACTCATTCTAACAGTTCAGTGTGCACACCTCCATGTGGACACACTCATTCTAACAGTTCAGTGTGCACACCTCCATGGGGACACACTCATTCTAACAGTTCAGTGTGCACACCTCCATGGGGACACACTCATTCTAACAGTTCAGTGTGTACACCTACATGTGGACACACTCATCCTAACAGTTCAGTGTGCACACCTCCATGTGGACAAATTCTAACACTTCAGTGTGCACACCTTCATGTGGACACACTCATCCTAACATTTCAGTGTGCACACCTCCACAGGGACACACTTATTCTAACAGTTCAGTGTGCACACCTCCATGTGGACACACTCATACTAACACTTCAGTGTGCACACCTCCACAGGGACACACTCATTCTAACAGTTCAGTGTGAACACCTCCATGTGGACAAATTCTAACACTTCAGTGTGCACACCTCCATGTGGACACACTCATTCTGACATTTCAGTGTGCACACCTCAACAGGGACACACTCATTCTAACAGTTCAGTGTGCACACCTCCTTGTGGACACAATCATTCTAACAGTTCAGTGTGCACACCTCCACGTGGGCACACTCATTCTAACAGTTCAGTGTGCACACCTCCAGGTGGACACACTTATTATAACAGTTCAGTGTGCACACCTCCATGTGGGCACACTCATTCTAACAGTTCAGTGTGCACACCTCCATGTGGGCACACTCATTCTAACAGTTCAGTGTGCACACCTCCATGTGGACACACTCATTCTAACAGTTCAGTGTGCACACCTCCATGGGGACACACTCATTCTAACAGTTCAGTGTGTACACCTCCATGTGGACACACTCATTCTAACAGTTCAGTGTACACACCTCCATGGGGACACACTCATTCTAACAGTTCAGTGTGTACACCTCCATGTGGACACACTCATTTTAACAGTTCAGTGTGCACACCTCCATGTGGACAAATTCTAACACTTCAGTGTGCACACATTCATGTGGACACACTCATCCTAACATTTCAGTGTGCACACCTCCACAGGGACACACTCATTCTAACAGTTCAGTGTGCACACCTCCATGTGGATACACTCATACTAACACTTCAGTGTGCACACCTCCACAGGGACACACTCATTCTAACAGTTCAGTGTGAACACCTCCATGTGGACAAATTCTAACACTTCAGTGTGCACACCTCCATGTGGACACACTCATTCTGACATTTCAGTGTGCACACCTCAACAGGGACACACTCATTCTAACAGTTCAGTGTGCACACCTCCTTGTGGACACAATCATTCTAACAGTTCAGTGTGCACACCTCCACGTGGGCACACTCATTCTAACAGTTCAGTGTGCACACCTCCATGTGGACACACTTATTATAATAGTTCAGTGCGCACACCTTCATGTGGACACACTCATCCTAACATTTCAGTGTGCACACCTCCACAGGGACACACTCATTCTAACAGTTCAGTGTGCACACCTCCATGTGGACACACTCATACTAACACTTCAGTGTGCACACCTCCACAGGGACAGACTCATTCTAACAGTTCAGTGTGAACACCTCCATGTGGACAAATTCTAACACTTCAGTGTGCACACCTCCATGTGGACACACTCATTCTGACATTTCAGTGTGCACACCTCAACAGGGACACACTCATTCTAACAGTTCAGTGTGCACACCTCCATGTGGGCACACTCATTCTAACAGTTCATTGTGCACACCTCCATGTGGGCACACTCATTCAAACAGTTCAGTGTGCACACTTCCATGTGGGCACACTCATTCTAACAGTTCAGTGTGCACACCTCCATGTGGACACACATGTTCTAACAGTTCAGTGTGCACACCTCCATGTGGGCCCACTCATTCTAACAGTTCAGTGTGCACACCTCCATGTGGGCCCACTAATTCTAACAGTTCAGTGTGCACACCTCCATGTGGGCACACTCATTCTAACAGTTCAGTGTGCACACCTCCTTGTGGACACACTCATTCTAACACTTCAGTGTGCACACCTCCATGTGGACACACTCATTCTAACAGTTCAGTGTGCACACCTCCATGTGGACACACTCATTCTAACATTACAGTGTGCACACCTCCATGTGGACATATTCTAACAGTTCAGTGTGCACAACCCCATGTGGACACACTCATTCTAACAGTTCAGTGTGCACTCCTCCATGTGGACACACTCATTCTAACAGTTCAGTGTGCATATCTCCACAGGGATACACTAATTCTAACAGTTCAGTGTGCACAAATCCATGTGGATACACTCATTCTAACAGTTCAGTGTGCACACCTCCATGTGGACACACTCATTCTAACAGTTCAGTGTGCACACCTCCATATGGGCACACTCATTCTAACAGTTCAGTGTGCACACCTCCATGTGGGCACACTCATTCTAACAGTTCAGTGTGCACTCCTCCATGTGGGCACACTCATTCTAACAGTTCAGTGTGCACACCTCCATGTGGACACACTCATTCTAACAGTTCAGTGTGCAGACCTCAATGTGGGCACACTCATTCTAACAGTTCAGTGTGCACAACTCCATGTGGACACACTCATTCTAACAGTTCAGTGTGCACAACTCCATGTGGACACACTCATTCTAACAGTTCATAGTGCACACCTCCATGTGGACACACTCATTCAAACAGTTCAGTGTGCACACTTCCATGTGGGCACACTCATTCTAACAGTTCAGTGTGCACACCTCCATGTGGACACACATGTTCTAACAGTTCAGTGTGCACACCTTCATGTGGGCCCACTCATTCTAACAGTTCAGTGTGCACACCTCCATGTGGGCCCACTAATTCTAACAGTTCAGTGTGCACACCTCCATGTGGGCACACTCATTCTAACAGTTCAGTGTGCACACCTCCTTGTGGAGACACTCATTCTAACACTTCAGTGTGCACACCTCCATGTGGACACACTCATTCTAACAGTTCAGTGTGCACACCTCCACAGGGATACACTCATTGTAACAGTTCAGTGTGTATACCTCAATGTGGACACACTCATCCTAACAGTTCAGTGTGCTCACCTCCATGTGGACAAATTCTAACACTTCAGTGTGCACACCTCCATATTGACACACTCATTCTAACAGTTCAGTGTGCACACCTCCACAGGGACACACTCATTCTAACAGTTCAGTGTGCACACCTCCATGTGGACACACTCATTCTAACAGTTCAGTGTGCACACCTCCATGGGGACACACTCATTCTAACAGTTCAGTGTGCACACCTCCATGGGGACACACTCATTCTAACAGTTCAGTGTGTACACCTCCATGTGGACACACTCATCCTAACAGTTCAGTGTGCACACCTCCATGTGGACAAATTCTAACACTTCAGTGTGCACACCTTCATGTGGACACACTCATCCTAACATTTCAGTGTGCACACCTCCACAGGGACACACTTATTCTAACAGTTCAGTGTGCACACCTCCATGTGGACACACTCATACTAACACTTCAGTGTGCACACCTCCACAGGGACACACTCATTCTAACAGTTCAGTGTGAACACCTCCATGTGGACAAATTCTAACACTTCAGTGTGCACACCTCCATGTGGACACACTCATTCTGACATTTCAGTGTGCACACCTCAACAGGGACACACTCATTCTAACAGTTCAGTGTGCACACCTCCTTGTGGACACAATCATTCTAACAGTTCAGTGTGCACACCTCCACGTGGGCACACTCATTCTAACAGTTCAGTGTGCACACCTCCAGGTGGACACACTTATTATAACAGTTCAGTGTGCACACCTCCATGTGGGCACACTCATTCTAACAGTTCATTGTGCACACCTCCATGTGGGCACACTCATTCAAACAGTTCAGTGTGCACACTTCCATGTGGGCACACTCATTCTAACAGTTCAGTGTGCACACCTCCATGTGGACACACATGTTCTAACAGTTCAGTGTGCACACCTCCATGTGGGCCCACTCATTCTAACAGTTCAGTGTGCACACCTCCATGTGGGCCCACTAATTCTAACAGTTCAGTGTGCACACCTCCATGTGGGCACACTCATTCTAACAGTTCAGTGTGCACACCTCCTTGTGGACACACTCATTCTAACAGTTCAGTGTGCACAAGTACATGTGGGCACACTCATTCTAACAGTTCAGTGTGCACACCTCCATGTGGACACACTCATTCTAACAGTACAGTGTGCACACCTCCATGTGGACATATTCTAACAGTTCAGTGTGCACAACCCCATGTGGACACACTCATTCTAACAGTTCAGTGTGCACTCCTCCATGTGGACACACTCATTCTAACAGTTCAGTGTGCACATCTCCACAGGGATACACTAATTCTAACAGTTCAGTGTGCACAAATCCATGTGGATACACTCATTCTAACAGTTCAGTGTGCACACCTCCATGTGGACACACTCATTCTAACAGTTCAGTGTGCACACCTCCATATGGGCACACTCATTCTAACAGTTCAGTGTGCACACCTCCATGTGGGCACACTCATTCTAACAGTTCAGTGTGCACACCTCCATGTGGGCACACTCATTCTAACAGTTCAGTGTGCACACCTCCATGTGGACACACTCATTCTAACAGTTCAGTGTGCAGACCTCAATGTGGGCACACTCATTCTAACAGTTCAGTGTGCACAACTCCATGTGGACACACTCATTCTAACAGTTCAGTGTGCACAACTCCATGTGGACACACTCATTCTAACAGTTCATAGTGCACACCTCCATGTGGACACACTCATTCAAACAGTTCAGTGTGCACACTTCCATGTGGGCACACTCATTCTAACAGTTCAGTGTGCACACCTCCATGTGGGCACACACATTCTAACAGTTCAGTGTGCACACCTCCATGTGGACACACTCATTCTAACAGTTCAGTGTGCACACCTCCACAGGGACACACTCATTCTAACAGTTCAAAGTGCAAACCTCCATGTGGGCACACTCATTCTAACAGTTCAGTGTGCACACCTTCATGTGGACACAGTCATTTTAACAGTTCATGTGCACAACTCCATGTGGGCACACTCATTCTAACAGTTCAGTGTGCACACCTCCATGTGGACACAGTCATTCTAACATTCAGTGTGCACAACTCCATGTGGGCACACTCATTCTAACAGTTCAGTGTGCACACCTCCATGTGGACACACTCATTCTAACAGTTCAGTGTGCACACCTCCATGTGGGCCCACTCATTCTAACAGTTCAGTGTGCACACCTCCATGTGGACACACTCATTCTAACAGTTCACTGTGCACAACTCCATGTGGGCACACTCATTCTAACAGTTCAGTGTGCACACCTCCTTGTGGACACACTCATTCTAACAGTTCAGTGTGCACACCTCCATGTGCACACTCATTCTAACAGTTCCGTGTGCACACCTCCATGTGGACACACTCATTCTAACAGTACAGTGTGCACACCTCCATGTGGACATATTCTAACAGTTCAGTGTGCACACCCCCATGTGGACACACTCATTCTAACAGTTCAGTGTGCACACCTCCATGTGGACACACTCATTCTAACAGTTCAGTGTGCACATCTCCACAGGGATACACTAATTCTAACAGTTCAGTGTGCACAACTCCATGTGGACACACTAATTCTAACAGTTCATTGTGCACACCTCCATGTGGACACACTCATTCTAACAGTTCAGTGTGCACACCTCCATGTGGGCACACTCATTCTAACAGTTCAGTGTGCACACCTCCATGTGGACACACTCATTCTAACAGTTCAGTGTGCACACCTCCATGTGGGCACACTCATTCTAACAGTTCATTGTGCACACCTCCATGTGGGCACACTCATTCAAACAGTTCAGTGTGCACACTTCCATGTGGGCACACTCATTCTAACAGTTCAGTGTGCACACCTCCATGTGGACACACATGTTCTAACAGTTCAGTGTGCACACCTCCATGTGGGCCCACTAATTCTAACAGTTCAGTGTGCACACCTCCATGTGGGCCCACTAATTCTAACAGTTCAGTGTGCACACCTCCATGTGGGCACACTCATTCTAACAGTTCAGTGTGCACACCTCCTTGTGGACACACTCATTCTAACAGTTCAGTGTGCACACCTCCATGTGGACACACTCATTCTAACAGTTCAGTGTGCACACCTCCATGTGGACACACTCATTCTAACAGTACAGTGTGCACACCTCCATGTGGACATATTCTAACAGTTCAGTGTGCACAACCCCATGTGGACACACTCATTCTAACAGTTCAGTGTGCACTCCTCCATGTGGACACACTCATTCTAACAGTTCAGTGTGCACATCTCCACAGGGATACACTAATTCTAACAGGTCAGTGTGCACAAATCCATGTGGATACACTCATTCTAACAGTTAAGTGTGCACACCTCCATGTGGACACACTCATTCTAACAGTTCAATGTGCACACCTCCATATGGGCACACTCATTCTAACAGTTCAGTGTGCACACCTCCATGTGGGCACACTCATTCTAACAGTTCAGTGTGCACACCTCCATGTGGGCACACTCATTCTAACAGTTCAGTGTGCACACCTCCATGTGGACACACTCATTCTAACAGTTCAGTGTGCAGACCTCAATGTGGGCACACTCATTCTAACAGTTCAGTGTGCACAACTCCATGTGGACACACTCATTCTAACAGTTCAGTGTGCACAACTCCATGTGGACACACTCATTCTAACAGTTCATAGTGCACACCTCCATGTGGACACACTCATTCAAACAGTTCAGTGTGCACACTTCCATGTGGGCACACTCATTCTAACAGTTCAGTGTGCACACCTCCATGTGGGCACACACATTCTAACAGTTCAGTGTGCACACCTCCATGTGGACACACTCATTCTAACAGTTCAGTGTGCACACCTCCACAGGGACACACTCATTCTAACAGTTCAAAGTGCAAACCTCCATGTGGGCACACTCATTCTAACAGTTCAGTGTGCACACCTCCATGTGGACACAGTCATTTTAACAGTTCCTGTGCACAACTCCATGTGGGCACACTCATTCTAACAGTTCAGTGTGCACACCTCCATGTGGACACAGTCATTCTAACAGTTCAGTGTGCACAACTCCATGTGGGCACACTCATTCTAACAGTTCAGTGTGCACACCTCCATGTGGACACACTCATTCTAACAGTTCAGTGTGCACACCTCCATGTGGGCCCACTCATTCTAACAGTTCAGTGTGCACACCTCCATGTGGACACACTCATTCTAACAGTTCACTGTGCACACCTCCATGTGGGCACACTCATTCTAACAGTTCAGTGTGCACACCTCCTTGTGGACACACTCATTCTAACAGTTCAGTGTGCACACCTCCATGTAGACACACTCATTCTAACAGTTCCGTGTGCACACCTCCATGTGGACACACTCATTCTAACAGTACAGTGTGCCCACCTCCATGTGGACATATTCTAACAGTTCAGTGTGCACACCCCCATGTGGACACACTAATTCTAACAGTTCAGTGTGCACACCTCCATGTGGACACACTCATTCTAACAGTTCAGTGTGCACATCTCCACAGGGATACACTAATTCTAACAGTTCAGTGTGCACAACTCCATGTGGACACACTAATTCTAACAGTTCAGTGTGCACACCTCCATGTGGGCACACTCATTCTAACAGTTCAGTGTGCACACCTCCATGTGGGCACACTCATTCTAACAGTTCAGTGTGCACACCTCCATGTGGACACACTCATTCTAACAGTTCAGTGTGCACACCTCCATGTGGGCACACTCATTCCAACAGTTCATTGTGCACACCTCCATGTGGGCACACTCATTCAAACAGTTCAGTGTGCACACTTCCATGTGGGCACACTCATTCTAACAGTTCAGTGTGCACACCTCCATGTGGACACACATGTTCTAACAGTTCAGTGTGCACACCTCCATGTGGGCCCACTCATTCTAACAGTTCAGTGTGCACACCTCCATGTGGGCCCACTAATTCTAACAGTTCAGTGTGCACACCTCCATGTGGGCACACTCATTCTAACAGTTCAGTGTGCACACCTCCTTGTGGACACACTCATTCTAACAGTTCAGTGTGCACACCTCCATGTGGACACACTCATTCTAACAGTTCAGTGTGCACACCTCCATGTGGACACACTCATTCTAACAGTACAGTGTGCACACCTCCATGTGGACATATTCTAACAGTTCAGTGTGCACAACCCCATGTGGACACACTCATTCTAACAGTTCAGTGTGCACTCCTCCATGTGGACACACTCATTCTAACAGTTCAGTGTGCACATCTCCACAGGGATACACTAATTCTAACAGTTCAGTGTGCACAAATCCATGTGGATACACTCATTCTAACAGTTCAGTGTGCACACCTCCATGTGGACACACTCATTCTAACAGTTCAGTGTGCACAACTCCATGTGGACACACTCATTCTAACAGTTCATAGTGCACACCTCCATGTGGACACACTCATTCAAACAGTTCAGTGTGCACACTTCCATGTGGGCACACTCATTCTAACAGTTCAGTGTGCACACCTCCATGTGGGCACACACATTCTAACAGTTCAGTGTGCACACCTCCATGTGGACACACTCATTCTAACAGTTCAGTGTGCACACCTCCACAGGGACACACTCATTCTAACAGTTCAAAGTGCAAACCTCCATGTGGGCACACTCATTCTAACAGTTCAGTGTGCACACCTCCATGTGGACACAGTCATTTTAACAGTTCATGTGCACAACTCCATGTGGGCACACTCATTCTAACAGTTCAGTGTGCACACCTCCATGTGGACACAGTCATTCTAACATTCAGTGTGCACAACTCCATGTGGGCACACTCATTCTAACAGTTCAGTGTGCACACCTCCATGTGGACACACTCATTCTAACAGTTCAGTGTGCACACCTCCATGTGGGCCCACTCATTCTAACAGTTCAGTGTGCACACCTCCATGTGGACACACTCATTCTAACAGTTCACTGTGCACAACTCCATGTGGGCACACTCATTCTAACAGTTCAGTGTGCACACCTCCTTGTGGACACACTCATTCTAACAGTTCAGTGTGCACACCTCCATGTGGACACACTCATTCTAACAGTTCCGTGTGCACACCTCCATGTGGACACACTCATTCTAACAGTACAGTGTGCACACCTCCATGTGGACATATTCTAACAGTTCAGTGTGCACACCCCCATGTGGACACACTCATTCTAACAGTTCAGTGTGCACACCTCCATGTGGACACACTCATTCTAACAGTTCAGTGTGCACATCTCCACAGGGATACACTAATTCTAACAGTTCAGTGTGCACAACTCTATGTGGACACACTAATTCTAACAGTTCATTGTGCACACCTCCATGTGGACACACTCATTCTAACAGTTCAGTGTGCACACCTCCATGTGGGCACACTCATTCTAACAGTTCAGTGTGCACACCTCCATGTGGACACACTCATTCTAACAGTTCAGTGTGCACACCTCCATGTGGGCACACTCATTCTAACAGTTCATTGTGCACAACTCCATGTGGGCACACTCATTCAAACAGTTCAGTGTGCACACTTCCATGTGGGCACACTCATTCTAACAGTTCAGTGTGCACACCTCCATGTGGACACACATGTTCTAACAGTTCAGTGTGCACACCTCCATGTGGGCCCACTAATTCTAACAGTTCAGTGTGCACACCTCCATGTGGGCCCACTAATTCTAACAGTTCAGTGTGCACACCTCCATGTGGGCACACTCATTCTAACAGTTCAGTGTGCACACCTCCTTGTGGACACACTCATTCTAACAGTTCAGTGTGCACTCCTCCATGTGGACACACTCATTCTAACAGTTCAGTGTGCACATCTCCACAGGGATACACTAATTCTAACAGTTCAGTGTGCACAAATCCATGTGGATACACTCATTCTAACAGTTCAGTGTGCACACCTCCATGTGGACACACTCATTCTAACAGTTCAATGTGCACACCTCCATATGGGCACACTCATTCTAACAGTTCAGTGTGCACACCTCCATGTGGGCACACTCATTCTAACAGTTCAGTGTGCACACCTCCATGTGGGCACACTCATTCTAACAGTTCAGTGTGCACACCTCCATGTGGACACACTCATTCTAACAGTTCAGTGTGCAGACCTCAATGTGGGCACACTCATTCTAACAGTTCAGTGTGCACAACTCCATGTGGACACACTCATTCTAACAGTTCAGTGTGCACAACTCCATGTGGACACACTCATTCTAACAGTTCATAGTGCACACCTCCATGTGGACACACTCATTCAAACAGTTCAGTGTGCACACTTCCATGTGGGCACACTCATTCTAACAGTTCAGTGTGCACACCTCCATGTGGGCACACACATTCTAACATTTCAGTGTGCACACCTCCATGTGGACACACTCATTCTAACAGTTCAGTGTGCACACCTCCACAGGGACACACTCATTCTAACAGTTCAAAGTGCAAACCTCCATGTGGGCACACTCATTCTAACAGTTCAGTGTGCACACCTCCATGTGGACACAGTCATTTTAACAGTTCATGTGCACAACTCCATGTGGGCACACTCATTCTAACAGTTCAGTGTGCACACCTCCATGTGGACACAGTCATTCTAACATTCAGTGTGCACAACTCCATGTGGGCACACTCATTCTAACAGTTCAGTGTGCACACCTCCATGTGGACACACTCATTCTAACAGTTCAGTGTGCACACCTCCATGTGGGCCCACTCATTCTAACAGTTCAGTGTGCACACCTCCATGTGGACACACTCATTCTAACAGTTCACTGTGCACACCTCCATGTGGGCACACTCATTCTAACAGTTCAGTGTGCACACCTCCTTGTGGACACACTCATTCTAACAGTTCAGTGTGCACACCTCCATGTGGACACACTCATTCTAACAGTTCCGTGTGCACACCTCCATGTGGACACACTCATTCTAACAGTACAGTGTGCCCACCTCCATGTGGACATATTCTAACAGTTCAGTGTGCACACCCCCATGTGGACACACTAATTCTAACAGTTCAGTGTGCACACCTCCATGTGGACACACTCATTCTAACAGTTCAGTGTGCACATCTCCACAGGGATACACTAATTCTAACAGTTCAGTGTGCACAACTCCATGTGGACACACTAATTCTAACAGTTCAGTGTGCACACCTCCATGTGGACACACTCATTCTAACAGTTCAGTGTGCACACCTCCATGTGGGCACACTCATTCTAACAGTTCAGTGTGCACACCTCCATGTGGACACACTCATTCTAACAGTTCAGTGTGCACACCTCCATGTGGGCACACTCATTCTAACAGTTCATTGTGCACACCTCCATGTGGGCACACTCATTCAAACAGTTCAGTGTGCACACTTCCATGTGGGCACACTCATTCTAACAGTTCAGTGTGCACACCTCCATGTGGACACCCATGTTCTAACAGTTCAGTGTGCACACCTCCATGTGGGCCCACTAATTCTAACAGTTCAGTGTGCACACCTCCATGTGGGCCCACTTATTCTAACAGTTCAGTGTGCACACCTCCATGTGGGCACACTCATTCTAACAGTTCAGTGTGCACACCTCCTTGTGGACACACTCATTCTAACAGTTCAGTGTGCACACCTCCATGTGGACACACTCATTCTAACAGTTCAGTGTGCACACCTCCATGTGGACACACTCATTCTAACAGTACAGTGTGCACACCTCCATGTGGACATATTCTAACAGTTCAGTGTGCACAACCCCATGTGGACACACTCATTCTAACAGTTCAGTGTGCACTCCTCCATGTGGACACACTCATTCTAACAGTTCAGTGTGCACATCTCCACAGGGATACACTAATTCTAACAGTTCAGTGTGCACAAATCCATGTGGATACACTCATTCTAACAGTTCAGTGTGCACACCTCCATGTGGACACACTCATTCTAACAGTTCAGTGTGCACACCTCCATATGGGCACACTCATTCTAACAGTTCAGTGTGCACACCTCCATGTGGGCACACTCATTCTAACAGTTCAATGTGCACACCTCCATGTGGGCACACTCATTCTAACAGTTCAGTGTGCACACCTCCATGTGGACACACTCATTCTAACAGTTCAGTGTGCAGAAATCAATGTGGGCACACTCATTCTAACAGTTCAGTGTGCACAACTCCATGTGGACACACTCATTCTAACAGTTCAGTGTGCACACCTCCATGTGGACACACTCATTCTAACAGTTCATTGTGCACACCTCCATGTGGGCACACTCATTCAAACAGTTCAGTGTGCACACTTCCATGTGGGCACACTCATTCTAACAGTTCAGTGTGCACACCTCCATGTGGGCACACACATTCTAACAGTTCAGTGTGCACACCTCCATGTGGACACACTCATTCTAACAGTTCAGTGTGCACACCTCCACAGGGACACACTCATTCTAACAGTTCAAAGTGCACAACTCCATGTGGGCACACTCATTCTAACAGTTCAGTGTGCACACCTCCATGTGGACACACTCATTCAAACAGTTCAGTGTGCACACTTCCATGTGGGCACACTCATTCTAACAGTTCAGTGTGCACACCTCCATGTGGGCACACACATTCTAACAGTTCAGTGTGCACACCTCCATGTGGACACACTCATTCTAACAGTTCAGTGTGCACACCTCCACAGGGACACACTCATTCTAACAGTTCAAAGTGCAAACCTCCATGTGGGCACACTCATTCTAACAGTTCAGTGTGCACACCTCCATGTGGACACAGTCATTTTAACAGTTCATGTGCACAACTCCATGTGGGCACACTCATTCTAACAGTTCAGTGTGCACACCTCCATGTGGACACAGTCATTCTAACATTCAGTGTGCACAACTCCATGTGGGCACACTCATTCTAACAGTTCAGTGTGCACACCTCCATGTGGACACACTCATTCTAACAGTTCAGTGTGCACACCTCCATGTGGGCCCACTCATTCTAACAGTTCAGTGTGCACACCTCCATGTGGACACACTCATTCTAACAGTTCACTGTGCACAACTCCATGTGGGCACACTCATTCTAACAGTTCAGTGTGCACACCTCCTTGTGGACACACTCATTCTAACAGTTCAGTGTGCACACCTCCATGTGGACACACTCATTCTAACAGTTCCGTGTGCACACCTCCATGTGGACACACTCATTCTAACAGTACAGTGTGCACACCTCCATGTGGACATATTCTAACAGTTCAGTGTGCACACCCCCATGTGGACACACTCATTCTAACAGTTCAGTGTGCACACCTCCATGTGGACACACTCATTCTAACAGTTCAGTGTGCACATCTCCACAGGGATACACTAATTCTAACAGTTCAGTGTGCACAACTCCATGTGGACACACTAATTCTAACAGTTCATTGTGCACACCTCCATGTGGACACACTCATTCTAACAGTTCAGTGTGCACACCTCCATGTGGGCACACTCATTCTAACAGTTCAGTGTGCACACCTCCATGTGGACACACTCATTCTAACAGTTCAGTGTGCACACCTCCATGTGGGCACACTCATTCTAACAGTTCATTGTGCACAACTCCATGTGGGCACACTCATTCAAACAGTTCAGTGTGCACACTTCCATGTGGGCACACTCATTCTAACAGTTCAGTGTGCACACCTCCATGTGGACACACATGTTCTAACAGTTCAGTGTGCACACCTCCATGTGGGCCCACTAATTCTAACAGTTCAGTGTGCACACCTCCATGTGGGCCCACTAATTCTAACAGTTCAGTGTGCACACCTCCATGTGGGCACACTCATTCTAACAGTTCAGTGTGCACACCTCCTTGTGGACACACTCATTCTAACAGTTCAGTGTGCACACCTCCATGTGGACACACTCATTCTAACAGTTCAGTGTGCACACCTCCATGTGGACACACTCATTCTAACAGTACAGTGTGCACACCTCCATGTGGACATATTCTAACAGTTCAGTGTGCACAACCCCATGTGGACACACTCAATCTAACAGTTCAGTGTGCACTCCTCCATGTGGACACACTCATTCTAACAGTTCAGTGTGCACATCTCCACAGGGATACACTAATTCTAACAGTTCAGTGTTCACAAATCCATGTGGATACACTCATTCTAACAGTTCAGTGTGCACACCTCCATGTGGACACACTCATTCTAACAGTTCAATGTGCACACCTCCATATGGGCACACTCATTCTAACAGTTCAGTGTGCACACCTCCATGTGGGCACACTCATTCTAACAGTTCAGTGTGCACACCTCCATGTGGGCACACTCATTCTAACAGTTCAGTGTGCACACCTCCATGTGGACACACTCATTCTAACAGTTCAGTGTGCAGACCTCAATGTGGGCACACTCATTCTAACAGTTCAGTGTGCACAACTCCATGTGGACACACTCATTCTAACAGTTCAGTGTGCACAACTCCATGTGGACACACTCATTCTAACAGTTCATAGTGCACACCTCCATGTGGACACACTCATTCAAACAGTTCAGTGTGCACACTTCCATGTGGGCACACTCATTCTAACAGTTCAGTGTGCACACCTCCATGTGGGCACACACATTCTAACAGTTCAGTGTGCACACCTCCATGTGGACACACTCATTCTAACAGTTCAGTGTGCACACCTCCACAGGGACACACTCATTCTAACAGTTCAAAGTGCAAACCTCCATGTGGGCACACTCATTCTAACAGTTCAGTGTGCACACCTCCATGTGGACACAGTCATTTTAACAGTTCATGTGCACAACTCCATGTGGGCACACTCATTCTAACAGTTCAGTGTGCACACCTCCATGTGGACACAGTCATTCTAACATTCAGAGTGCACAACTCCATGTGGGCACACTCATTCTAACAGTTCAGTGTGCACACCTCCATGTGGACACACTCATTCTAACAGTTCAGTGTGCATACCTCCATGTGGGCCCACTCATTCTAACAGTTCAGTGTGCACACCTCCATGTGGACACACTCATTCTAACAGTTCACTGTGCACACCTCCATGTGGGCACACTCATTCTAACAGTTCAGTGTGCACACCTCCTTGTGGACACACTCATTCTAACAGTTCAGTGTGCACACCTCCATGTGGACACACTCATTCTAACAGTTCCGTGTGCACACCTCCATGTGGACACACTCATTCTAACAGTACAGTGTGCCCACCTCCATGTGGACATATTCTAACAGTTCAGTGTGCACACCCCCATGTGGACACACTAATTCTAACAGTTCAGTGTGCACACCTCCATGTGGACACACTCATTCTAACAGTTCAGTGTGCACATCTCCACAGGGATACACTAATTCTAACAGTTCAGTGTGCACAACTCCATGTGGACACACTAATTCTAACAGTTCAGTGTGCACACCTCCATGTGGACACACTCATTCTAACAGTTCAGTGTGCACACCTCCATGTGGGCACACTCATTCTAACAGTTCAGTGTGCACACCTCCATGTGGACACACTCATTCTAACAGTTCAGTGTGCACACCTCCATGTGGGCACACTCATTCTAACAGTTCATTGTGCACACCTCCATGTGGGCACACTCATTCAAACAGTTCAGTGTGCACACTTCCATGTGGGCACACTCATTCTAACAGTTCAGTGTGCACACCTCCATGTGGACACCCATGTTCTAACAGTTCAGTGTGCACACCTCCATGTGGGCCCACTAATTCTAACAGTTCAGTGTGCACACCTCCATGTGGGCCCACTTATTCTAACAGTTCAGTGTGCACACCTCCATGTGGGCACACTCATTCTAACAGTTCAGTGTGCACACCTCCTTGTGGACACACTCATTCTAACAGTTCAGTGTGCACACCTCCATGTGGACACACTCATTCTAACAGTTCAGTGTGCACACCTCCATGTGGACACACTCATTCTAACAGTACAGTGTGCACACCTCCATGTGGACATATTCTAACAGTTCAGTGTGCACAACCCCATGTGGACACACTCATTCTAACAGTTCAGTGTGCACTCCTCCATGTGGACACACTCATTCTAACAGTTCAGTGTGCACATCTCCACAGGGATACACTAATTCTAACAGTTCAGTGTGCACAAATCCATGTGGATACACTCATTCTAACAGTTCAGTGTGCACACCTCCATGTGGACACACTCATTCTAACAGTTCAGTGTGCACACCTCCATATGGGCACACTCATTCTAACAGTTCAGTGTGCACACCTCCATGTGGGCACACTCATTCTAACAGTTCAATGTGCACACCTCCATGTGGGCACACTCATTCTAACAGTTCAGTGTGCACACCTCCATGTGGACACACTCATTCTAACAGTTCAGTGTGCAGAAATCAATGTGGGCACACTCATTCTAACAGTTCAGTGTGCACAACTCCATGTGGACACACTCATTCTAACAGTTCAGTGTGCACACCTCCATGTGGACACACTCATTCTAACAGTTCATTGTGCACACCTCCATGTGGGCACACTCATTCAAACAGTTCAGTGTGCACACTTCCATGTGGGCACACTCATTCTAACAGTTCAGTGTGCACACCTCCATGTGGGCACACACATTCTAACAGTTCAGTGTGCACACCTCCATGTGGACACACTCATTCTAACAGTTCAGTGTGCACACCTCCACAGGGACACACTCATTCTAACAGTTCAAAGTGCACAACTCCATGTGGGCACACTCATTCTAACAGTTCAGTGTGCACACCTCCATGTGGACACAGTCATTTTAACAGTTCATGTGCACAACTCCATGTGGGCACACTCATTCTAACAGTTCAGTGTGCACACCTCCATGTGGACATAGTCATTCTAACATTCAGTGTGCACAACTCCATGTGGGCCCACTCATTCTAACAGTTCAGTGTGCACACCTCCATGTGGACACACTCATTCTAACAGTTCAGTGTGCACACCTCCATGTGGGCCCACTCATTCTAACAGTTCAGTGTGCACACCTCCATGTGGACACACTCATTCTAACAGTTCACTGTGCACACCTCCATGTGGGCACACTCATTCTAACAGTTCAGTGTGCACACCTCCATTTGGACACACTCATTCTAACAGTTCAGTGTGCACACCTCCATGTGGACACACTCATTCTAACAGTTCAGTGTGCACACCTCCATGTGGACACACTCATTCTAACAGTACAGTGTGCACACCTCCATGTGGACATATTCTAACAGTTCAGTGTGCACACCCCCATGTGGACACACTCATTCTAACAGTTCAGTGTGCACACCTCCATGTGGACACACTCATTCTAACAGTTCAGTGTGCACATCTCCACAGGGATACACTAATTCTAACAGTTCAGTGTGCACAACTCCATGTGGACACACTAATTCTAACAGTTCAGTGTGCACACCTCCATGTGGACACACTCATTCTAAAAGTTCAGTGTGCACACCTCCATGTGGACACACTCATTCTAACAGTTCAGTTTGCACACCTCCATGTGGATAAATTCTAACACTTCAGTGTGCACACATCCATGTGGACACACTCATTCTAACATTTCAGTGTGCACACCTCCACAGGGACACACACATTCTAACAGTTCAGTGTGCACACCTCCATGTGGGCACAATCAAACTAACAGTTCAGTGTGCACATCTCCATGTGGACACAATCATTCTAAAAGTTCATTGTGCACACCTCCATGTGGACACACTCATTCTAACAATACAGTGTGCACACCTCCATGGGGACACACTGATTCTAACAGTTCAGTGTGCACACCTCCATGTGGGCACACTCATTCTAACAGTTCAGTGTGCACACCTCCATGTGGACACACTCATTCTAACAGTTCCGTGTGCACAACTCCATGTGGACACACTCATTCTAACAGTTCAGTGTGCACACCTCCACAGGGACACACTCATTCTAACAGTTCAGTGTTCACACCTCCATGTGGGCACACTCATTCTAACAGTTCAGTGTGCACTCCTCCATGTGGGCACACTCATTCTAACAGTTCAGTGTGCACACCTCCATGTGGGCACACTCATTCTAACAGTTCAGTGTGCACAACTCCATGTGGGCACACTCATTCTAACAGTTCAGTGTGCACACCTCCACAGGGACACACTCATTCTAACAGTTCAGTGTGCACACCTCCATGTGGGCACACTCATTCTAACAGTTCATTGTGCACACCTCCATGTGGGCACACTCATTCAAACAGTTCAGTGTGCACACTTCCATGTGGGCACACTCATTCTAACAGTTCAGTGTGCACACCTCCATGTGGACACACATATTCTAACAGTTCAGTGTGCACACCTCCATGTGGGCCCACTCATTATAACAGTTCAGTGTGCACACCTCCATGTGGGCCCACTAATTCTAACAGTTCAGTGTGCACACCTCCATGTGGGCACACTCATTCTAACAGTTCAGTGTGCACACCTCCTTGTGGACACACTCATTCTAACAGTTCAGTGAGCACACCTCCATGTGGACACACTCATTCTAACAGTTCAGTGTGCACACCTCCATGTGGACACACTCATTCTAACAGTACAGTGTGCACACCTCCATGTGGACATATTCTAACAGTTCAGTGTGCACACCCCCATGTGGACACACTCATTCTAACAGTTCAGTGTGCACACCTCCATGTGGACACACTCATTCTAACAGTTCAGTGTGCACACCTCCATGTTGGCACACTCATTCTAACAGATCAGTGTGCACACCTCCATGTGGGCACACTCATTCTAACAGTTCAGTGTGCACACCTCCATGTGGGCACACTCATTCTAACAGTTCAGTGTGCACACCTCCATGTGGACACACTCATTCTCACAGTTCAGTGTGCACACCTCCACAGGGACACACTCATTCTAACAGTTCAGTGTGCACACCTCCATGTGGACACACTCATTCTAACAGTTCAGTGTGCACACCTCCATGTGGATAAATTCTAACACTTCAGTGTGCACATATCCATGTGGACACACTCATTCTAACATTTCAGTGTGCACACCTCCACAGGGACACACACATTCTAACAGTTCAGTGTGCACACCTCCATGTGGGCACAATCAAACTAACAGTTCAGTGTGCACATCTCCATGTGGACACACTCATTCTAACAGTTCATTGTGCACACCTCCATGTGGACACACTCTTTCTAAGAATACAGTGTGCACACTTCCATGTGGACACACTCATTCTAACAGTTCATTGTGCACACCTCCATGTGGACACACTCATTCTAACAATACAGTGTGCACACCTCCATGTGGACACACTCTTTCTAACATTTCAGTGTGCACACCCCTATGTGGACACACTCATTCTAACAGTACAGTGTGCACACCTCCACAGGGACACACTCATTCTAAAAGTTCAGTGTGCACACCTCCATGTGGACACACTCATTCTAACAGTTCAGTGTGCACACCTCCATGTGGACACACTCATTCTAAGAATTCAGTGTTCACACCACCATGTGGGCACACTCATTCTAACAGTTCAGTGTGCACACCTCCATGTGGGCACATTCATTCTAACAGTTCAGTGTGCACACCTCCATGTGGACACACTCATTCTAACAGTTCCGTGTGCACACCTCCATGTGGACACACTCATTCTAACAGTTCAGTGTGCACACCTCCACAGGGACACACTCATTCTAACAGTTCAGTGTTCACACCTCCATGTGGGCACACTCATTCTAACAGTTCAGTGTGCACTCCTCCATGTGGGCACACTCATTCTAACAGTTCAGTGTGCACACCTCCATGTGGGCACACTCATTCTAACAGTTCAGTGTGCACAACTCCATGTGGGCACACTCAATCTAACAGTTCAGTGTGCACACCTCCACAGGGACACACTCATTCTAACAGTTCAGTGTGCACACCTCCATGTGGACAAATTCTAACACTTCAGTGTGCACACCTTCATGTGGACACACTCATCCTAACATTTCAGTGTGCACACCTCCACAGGGACACACTCATTCTAACAGTTCAGTGTGCTCACCTCCATGTGGACACACTCATACTAACACTTCAGTGTGCACACCTCCACAGGGACACACTCATTCTAACAGTTCAGTGTGAACACCTCCATGTGGACAAATTCTAACACTTCAGTGTGCACACCTCCATGTGGACACACTCATTCTGACATTTCAGTGTGCACACCTCAACAGGGACACACTCATTCTAACAGTTCAGTGTGCACACCTCCTTGTGGACACAATCATTCTAACAGTTCAGTGTGCACACCTCCACGTGGGCACACTCATTCTAACAGTTCAGTGTGCACACCTCCATGTGGACACACTTATTATAATAGTTCAGTGCGCACACCTTCATGTGGACACACTCATCCTAACATTTCAGTGTGCACACCTCCACAGGGACACACTCATTCTAACAGTTCAGTGTGCACACCTCCATGTGGACACACTCATACTAACATTTCAGTGTGCACACCTCCACAGGGACAGACTCATTCTAACAGTTCAGTGTGAACACCTCCATGTGGACAAATTCTAACACTTCAGTGTGCACACCTCCATGTGGACACACTCATTCTGACATTTCAGTGTGCACACCTCAACAGGGACACACTCATTCTAACAGTTCAGTGTGCACACCTCCATGTGGGCACACTCATTCTAACAGTTCAGTGTGCACACCTCCATGTGGGCACACTCATTCTAACAGTTCAGTGTGCACACCTCCATGTGGACACACTCATTCTAACAGTTCAGTGTGCACACCTCCATGTGGGCACACTCATTCTAACAGTTCATTGTGCACACCTCCATGTGGGCACACTCATTCAAACAGTTCAGTGTGCACACTTCCATGTGGGCACACTCATTCTAACAGTTCAGTGTGCACACCTCCATGTGGACACACATGTTCTAACAGTTCAGTGTGCACACCTCCATGTGGGCCCACTCATTCTAACAGTTCAGTGTGCACACCTCCATGTGGGCCCACTAATTCTAACAGTTCAGTGTGCACACCTCCATGTGGGCACACTCATTCTAACAGTTCAGTGTGCACACCTCCTTGTGGACACACTCATTCTAACACTTCAGTGTGCACACCTCCATGTGGACACACTCATTCTAACAGTTCAGTGTGCACACCTCCATGTGGACACACTCATTCTAACAGTACAGTGTGCACACCTCCATGTGGACATATTCTAACAGTTCAGTGTGCACAACCCCATGTGGACACACTCATTCTAACAGTTCAGTGTGCACTCCTCCATGTGGACACACTCATTCTAACAGTTCAGTGTGCACATCTCCACAGGGATACACTAATTCTAACAGTTCAGTGTGCACAAATCCATGTGGATACACTCATTCTAACAGTTCAGTGTGCACACCTCCATGTGGACACACTCATTCTAACAGTTCAGTGTGCACACCTCCATATGGGCACACTCATTCTAACAGTTCAGTGTGCACACCTCCATGTGGGCACACTCATTCTAACAGTTCAGTGTGCACACCTCCATGTGGGCACACTCATTCTAACAGTTCAGTGTGCATACCTCCATGTGGACACACTCATTCTAACAGTTCAGTGTGCAGACCTCAATGTGGGCACACTCATTCTAACAGTTCAGTGTGCACAACTCCATGTGGACACACTCATTCTAACAGTTCAGTGTGCACACCCCCATGTGGGCACACTCATTCTAACAGTTCAGTGTGCACACCTCCATGTGGGCACACTCATTCTAACAGTTCAGTGTGCACACCTCCATGTGGACACACTCATTCTAACAGTTCAGAGTGCAGACCTCAATGTGGGCACACTCATTCTAACAGTTCAGTGTGCACAACTCCATGTGGACACACTCATTCTAACAGTTCAGTGTGCACAACTCCATGTGGACACACTCATTCTAACAGTTCATAGTGCACACCTCCATGTGGACACACTCATTCAAACAGTTCAGTGTGCACACTTCCATGTGGGCACACTCATTCTAACAGTTCAGTGTGCACACCTCCATGTGGGCACACACATTCTAACAGTTCAGTGTGCACACCTCCATGTGGACACACTCATTCTAACAGTTCAGTGTGCTCACCTCCACAGGGACACACTCATTCTAACAGTTCAAAGTGCAAACCTCCATGTGGGCACACTCATTCTAACAGTTCAGTGTGCACACCTCCATGTGGACACAGTCATTTTAACAGTTCATATGCACAACTCCATGTGGGCACACTCATTCTAACAGTTCAGTGTGCACACCTCCATGTGGACACAGTCATTCTAACATTCAGTGTGCACAACTCCATGTGGGCACACTCATTCTAACAGTTCAGTGTGCACACCTCCATGTGGACACACTCATTCTAACAGTTCAGTGTGCACACCTCCATGTGGGCCCACTCATTCTAACAGTTCAGTGTGCACACCTCCATGTGGACACACTCATTCTAACAGTTCACTGTGCACACCTCCATGTGGGCACACTCATTCTAACAGTTCAGTGTGCACACCTCCTTGTGGACACACTCATTCTAACAGTTCAGTGTGCACACCTCCATGTGGACACACTCATTCTAACAGTTCCGTGTGCACACCTCCATGTGGACACACTCATTCTAAAAGTACAGTGTGCACACCTCCATGTGGACATATTCTAACAGTTCAGTGTGCACACCCCCATGTGGACACAATCATTCTAACAGTTCAGTGTGCACACCTCCATGTGGACACACTCATTCTAACAGTTCAGTGTGCACATCTCCACAGGGATACACTAATTCTAACAGTTCAGTGTGCACACCTCCATGTGGACACACTCATTCTAACAGTTCAGTGTGCACACCTCCATATGGGCACACTCATTCTAACAGTTCAGTGTGCACACCTCCATGTGGGCACACTCATTCTAACAGTTCAGTGTGCACACCTCCATGTGGGCACACTCATTCTAACAGTTCAGTGTGCACACCTCCATGTGGACACACTCATTCTAACAGTTCAGTGTGCAGACCTCAATGTGGGCACACTCATTCTAACAGTTCAGTGTGCACAACTCCATGTGGACACACTCATTCTAACAGTTCAGTGTGCACAACTCCATGTGGACACACTCATTCTAACAGTTCATTGTGCACACCTCCATGTGGGCACACTCATTCAAACAGTTCAGTGTGCACACTTCCATGTGGGCACACTCATTCTAACAGTTCAGTGTGCACACCTCCATGTGGGCACACACATTCTAACAGTTCAGTGTGCACACCTCCATGTGGACACACTCATTCTAACAGTTCAGTGTGCACACCTCCACAGGGACACACTCATTCTAACAGTTCAAAGTGCACACCTCCATGTGGGCACACTCATTCTAACAGTTCAGTGTGCACACCTCCATGTGGACACAGTCATTTTAACAGTTCATGTGCACAACTCCATGTGGGCACACTCATTCTAACAGTTCAGTGTGCACACCTCCATGTGGACATAGTCATTCTAACATTCAGTGTGCACAACTCCATGTGGGCCCACTCATTCTAACAGTTCAGTGTGCACACCTCCATGTGGACACACTCATTCTAACAGTTCAGTGTGCACACCTCCATGTGGGCCCACTCATTCTAACAGTTCAGTGTGCACACCTCCATGTGGACACACTCATTCTAACAGTTCACTGTGCACACCTCCATGTGGGCACACTCATTCTAACAGTTCAGTGTGCACACCTCCATGTGGACACACTCATTCTAACAGTTCAGTGTGCACACCTCCATGTGGACACACTCATTCTAACAGTTCAGTGTGCACACCTCCATGTGGACACACTCCTTCTAACAGTACAGTGTGCACACCTCCATGTGGACATATTCTAACAGTTCAGTGTGCACACCCCCATGTGGACACACTCATTCTAACAGTTCAGTGTGCACACCTCCATGTGGACACACTCATTCTAACAGTTCAGTGTGCACATCTCCACAGGGATACACTAATTCTAACAGTTCAGTGTGCACAACTCCATGTGGACACACTAATTCTAACAGTTCAGTGTGCACACCTCCATGTGGACACACTCATTCTAAAAGTTCAGTGTGCACACCTCCATGTGGACACACTCATTCTAACAGTTCAGTTTGCACACCTCCATGTGGATAAATTCTAACACTTCAGTGTGCACACATCCATGTGGACACACTCATTCTAACATTTCAGTGTGCACACCTCCACAGGGACACACACATTCTAACAGTTCAGTGTGCACACCTCCATGTGGGCACAATCAAACTAACAGTTCAGTGTGCACATCTCCATGTGGACACAATCATTCTAAAAGTTCATTGTGCACACCTCCATGTGGACACACTCATTCTAACAATACAGTGTGCACACCTCCATGGGGACACACTGATTCTAACAGTTCAGTGTGCACACCTCCATGTGGACACACTCATTCTAACAGTACAGTGTGCACACCTCCACAGGGACACACTCATTCTAAAAGTTCAGTGTGCACACCTCCATGTGGACACACTCATTCTAACAGTTCAGTGTGCACACCTCCATGTGGACACACTCATTCTAAGAATTCAGTGTTCACACCTCCATGTGGGCACACTCATTCTAACAGTTCAGTGTGCACACCTCCATGTGGGCACACTCATTCTAAAAGTTCAGTGTGCACACCTCCATGTGGACACACTCATTCTAACAGTTCCGTGTGCACACCTCCATGTGGACACACTCATTCTAACAGTTCAGTGTGCACACCTCCACAGGGACACACTCATTCTAACAGTTCAGTGTTCACACCTCCATGTGGGCACACTCATTCTAACAGTTCAGTGTGCACTCCTCCATGTGGGCACACTCATTCTAACAGTTCAGTGTGCACACCTCCATGTGGGCACACTCATTCTAACAGTTCAGTGTGCACAACTCCATGTGGGCACACTCATTCTAACAGTTCAGTGTGCACACCTCCACAGGGACACACTCATTCTAACAGTTCAGTGTGCACACCTCCATGTGGGCACACTCATTCTAACAGTTCATTGTGCACACCTCCATGTGGGCACACTCATTCAAACAGTTCAGTGTGCACACTTCCATGTGGGCACACTCATTCTAACAGTTCAGTGTGCACACCTCCATGTGGACACACATATTCTAACAGTTCAGTGTGCACACCTCCAAGTGGGCCCACTCATTATAACAGTTCAGGGTGCACACCTCCATGTGGGCCCACTAATTCTAACAGTTCAGTGTGCACACCTCCATGTGGGCACACTCATTCTAACAGTTCAGTGTGCACACCTCCTTGTGGACACACTCATTCTAACATTTCAGTGAGCACACCTCCATGTGGACACACTCATTCTAACAGTTCAGTGTGCACACCTCCATGTGGACACACTCATTCTAACAGTACAGTGTGCACACCTCCATGTGGACATATTCTAACAGTTCAGTGTGCACAACCCCATGTGGACACACTCATTCTAACAGTTCAGTGTGCACACCTCCATGTGGACACACTCATTCTAACAGTTCAGTGTGCACACCTCCATGTTGGCACACTCATTCTAACAGATCAGTGTGCACACCTCCATGTGGGCACACTCATTCTAACAGTTCAGTGTGCACACCTCCATGTGGGCACACTCATTCTAACAGTTCAGTGTGCACACCTCCATGTGGACACACTCATTCTCACAGTTCAATGTGCACACCTCCACAGGGACACACTCATTCTAACAGTTCAGTGTGCACACCTCCATATGGACACACTCATTCTAACAGTTCAGTGTGCACACCTCCATGTGGATAAATTCTAACACTTCAGTGTGCACATATCCATGTGGACACACTCATTCTAACAGTTCATTGTGCACACCTCCATGTGGACACACTCATTCTAAGAATACAGTGTGCACACTTCCATGTGGACACACTCATTCTAACAGTTCATTGTGCACACCTCCATGTGGAAACACTCATTCTAACAATACAGTGTGCACACCTCCATGTGGACACACTCATTCTAACATTTCAGTGTGCACACCCCTATGTGGACACACTCATTCTAACAGTACAGTGTGCACACCTCCACAGGGACACACTCATTCTAAAAGTTCAGTGCGCACACCTCCATGTGGACACACTCATTCTAACAGTTCAGTGTGCACACCTCCATGTGGACACACTCATTCTAAGAATTCAGTGTTCACACCTCCATGTGGGCACACTCATTCTAACAGTTCAGTGTGCACACCTCCATGTGGGCACACTCATTCTAACAGTTCAGTGTGCACACCTCCATGTGGACACACTCATTCTAACAGTTCCGTGTGCACACCTCCATGTGGACACACTCATTCTAACAGTTCAGTGTGCACACCTCCACAGGGACACACTCATTCTAACAGTTCAGTGTTCACACCTCCATGTGGGCACACTCATTCTAACAGTTCAGTGTGCACTCCTCCATGTGGGCACACTCATTCTAACAGTTCAGTGTGCACACCTCCATGTGGGCACACTCATTCTAACAGTTCAGTGTGCACAACTCCATGTGGGCACACTCATTCTAACAGTTCAGTGTGCACACCTCCACAGGGACACACTCATTCTAACAGTTCAGTGTGCACACCTCCATGTGGGCACACTCATTCTAACAGTTCATTGTGCACACCTCCATGTGGGCACACTCATTCAAACAGTTCAGTGTGCACACTTCCATGTGGGCACACTCATTCTAACAGTTCAGTGTGCACACCTCCATGTGGACACACATATTCTAACAGTTCAGTGTGCACACCTCAATGTGGGCCCACTCATTATAACAGTTCAGTGTGCACACCTCCATGTGGGCACACTCATTCTAACAGTTCAGTGTGCACACCTCCATGTGGACACACATATTCTAACAGTTCAGTGTGCACACCTCAATGTGGGCCCACTCATTATAACAGTTCAGTGTGCACACCTCCATGTGGGCACACTCATTCTAACAGTTCAGTGTGCACACCTCCATGTGGGCACACACATTCTAACAGTTCAGTGTGCACACCTCCATGTGGACACACTCATTCTAACAGTTCAGTGTGCTCACCTCCACAGGGACACACTCATTCTAACAGTTCAAAGTGCAAACCTCCATGTGGGCACACTCATTCTAACAGTTCAGTGTGCACACCTCCATGTGGACACAGTCATTTTAACAGTTCATGTGCACAACTCCATGTGGGCACACTCATTCTAACAGTTCAGTGTGCACACCTCCATGTGGACACAGTCATTCTAACATTCAGTGTGCACAACTCCATGTGGGCACACTCATTCTAACAGTTCAGTGTGCACACCTCCATGTGGACACACTCATTCTAACAGTTCAGTGTGCACACCTCCATGTGGGCCCACTCATTCTAACAGTTCAGTGTGCACACCTCCATGTGGACACACTCATTCTAACAGTTCACTGTGCACACCTCCATGTGGGCACACTCATTCTAACAGTTCAGTGTGCACACCTCCTTGTGGACACACTCATTCTAACAGTTCAGTGTGCACACCTCCATGTGGACACACTCATTCTAACAGTTCCGTGTGCACACCTCCATGTGGACACACTCATTCTAAAAGTACAGTGTGCACACCTCCATGTGGACATATTCTAACAGTTCAGTGTGCACACCCCCATGTGGACACAATCATTCTAACAGTTCAGTGTGCACACCTCCATGTGGACACACTCATTCTAACAGTTCAGTGTGCACATCTCCACAGGGATACACTAATTCTAACAGTTCAGTGTGCACAACTCCATGTGGACACACTCATTCTAACAGTTCAGTGTGCACACCTCCATGTGGACACACTCATTCTAACAGTTCAGTGTGCACACCTCCATGTGGGCACACTCATTCTAACAGTTCAGTGTGCACACCTCCATGTGGACACACTCATTCTAACAGTTCAGTGTGCACACCTCCATGTGGGCACACTCATTCTAACAGTTCATTGTGCACACCTCCATGTGGGCACACTCATTCAAACAGTTCAGTGTGCACACTTCCATGTGGGCACACTCATTCTAACAGTTCAGTGTGCACACCTCCATGTGGACACACATGTTCTAACAGTTCAGTGTGCACACCTCCATGTGGGCCCACTAATTCTAACAGTTCAGTGTGCACACCTCCATGTGGGCCCACTAATTCTAACAGTTCAGTGTGCACACCTCCATGTGGGCACACTCATTCTAACAGTTCAGTGTGCACACCTCCTTGTGGACACACTCATTCTAACAGTTCAGTGTGCACACCTCCATGTGGACACACTCATTCTAACAGTTCAGTGTGCACACCTCCATGTGGACACACTCATTCTAACAGTACAGTGTGCACACCTCCATGTGGACATATTCTAACAGTTCAGTGTGCACAACCCCATGTGGACACACTCATTCTAACAGTTCAGTGTGCACTCCTCCATGTGGACACACTCATTCTAACAGTTCAGTGTGCACATCTCCACAGGGATACACTAATTCTAACAGTTCAGTGTGCACACCTCCATGTGGATACACTCATTCTAACAGTTCAGTGTGCACACCTCCATGTGGACACACTCATTCTAACAGTTCAGTGTGCACACCTCCATATGGGCACACTCATTCTAACAGTTCAGTGTGCACACCTCCATGTGGGCACACTCATTCTAACAGTTCAGTGTGCACACCTCCATGTGGGCACACTCATTCTAACAGTTCAGTGTGCACACCTCCATGTGGACACACTCATTCTAACAGTTCAGTGTGCAGACCTCAATGTGGGCACACTCATTCTAACAGTTCAGTGTGCACAACTCCATGTGGACACACTCATTCTAACAGTTCAGTGTGCACAACTCCATGTGGACACACTCATTCTAACAGTTCATTGTGCACACCTCCATGTGGGCACACTCATTCAAACAGTTCAGTGTGCACACTTCCATGTGGGCACACTCATTCTAACAGTTCAATGTGCACACCTCCATGTGGGCACACACATTCTAACAGTTCAGTGTGCACACCTCCATGTGGACACACTCATTCTAACAGTTCAGTGTGCACATCTCCATGTGGACACAATCATTCTAAAAGTTCATTGTGCACACCTCCATGTGGACACACTCATTCTAACAATACAGTGTGCACACCTCCATGGGGACACACTGATTCTAACAGTTCAGTGTGCACACCTCCATGTGGACACACTCATTCTAACAGTACAGTGTGCACACCTCCACAGGGACACACTCATTCTAAAAGTTCAGTGTGCACACCTCCATGTGGACACACTCATTCTAACAGTTCAGTGTGCACACCTCCATGTGGACACACTCATTCTAAGAATTCAGTGTTCACACCTCCATGTGGGCACACTCATTCTAACAGTTCAGTGTGCACACCTCCATGTGGGCACACTCATTCTAAAAGTTCAATGTGCACACCTCCATGTGGACACACTCATTCTAACAGTTCCGTGTGCACACCTCCATGTGGACACACTCATTCTAACAGTTCAGTGTGCACACCTCCACAGGGACACACTCATTCTAACAGTTCAGTGTTCACACCTCCATGTGGGCACACTCATTCTAACAGTTCAGTGTGCACTCCTCCATGTGGGCACACTCATTCTAACAGTTCAGTGTGCACACCTCCATGTGGGCACACTCATTCTAACAGTTCAGTGTGCACAACTCCATGTGGGCACACTCATTCTAACAGTTCAGTGTGCACACCTCCACAGGGACACACTCATTCTAACAGTTCAGTGTGCACACCTCCATGTGGGCACACTCATTCTAACAGTTCATTGTGCACACCTCCATGTGGGCACACTCATTCAAACAGTTCAGTGTGCACACTTCCATGTGGGCACACTCATTCTAACAGTTCAGTGTGCACACCTCCATGTGGACACACATATTCTAACAGTTCAGTGTGCACACCTCCAAGTGGGCCCACTCATTATAACAGTTCAGGGTGCACACCTCCATGTGGCCCACTAATTCTAACAGTTCAGTGTGCACACCTCCATGTGGGCACACTTCATTCTAACAGTTCAGTGTGCACACCTCCTTGTGGACACACTCATTCTAACATTTCAGTGAGCACACCTCCATGTGGACACACTCATTCTAACAGTTCAGTGTGCACACCTCCATGTGGACACACTCATTCTAACAGTACAGTGTGCACACCTCCATGTGGACATATTCTAACAGTTCAGTGTGCACAACCCCATGTGGACACACTCATTCTAACAGTTCAGTGTGCACACCTCCATGTGGACACACTCATTCTAACAGTTCAGTGTGCACACCTCCATGTTGGCACACCTCATTCTAACAGATCAGTGTGCACACCTCCATGTGGGCACACTCATTCTAACAGTTCAGTGTGCACACCTCCATGTGGGCACACTCATTCTAACAGTTCAGTGTGCACACCTCCATGTGGACACACTCATTCTCACAGTTCAATGTGCACACCTCCACAGGGACACACTCATTCTAACAGTTCAGTGTGCACACCTCCATATGGACACACTCATTCTAACAGTTCAGTGTGCACACCTCCATGTGGATAAATTCTAACACTTCAGTGTGCACATATCCATGTGGACACACTCATTCTAACAGTTCATTGTGCACACCTCCATGTGGACACACTCATTCTAAGAATACAGTGTGCACACTTCCATGTGGACACACTCATTCTAACAGTTCATTGTGCACACCTCCATGTGGAAACACTCATTCTAACAATACAGTGTGCACACCTCCATGTGGACACACTCATTCTAACATTTCAGTGTGCACACCCCTAAGTGGACACACTCATTCTAACAGTACAGTGTGCACACCTCCACAGGGACACACTCATTCTAAAAGTTCAGTGCGCACACCTCCATGTGGACACACTCATTCTAACAGTTCAGTGTGCACACCTCCATGTGGACACACTCATTCTAAGAATTCAGTGTTCACACCTCCATGTGGGCACACTCATTCTAACAGTTCAGTGTGCACACCTCCATGTGGGCACACTCATTCTAACAGTTCAGTGTGCACACCTCCATGTGGACACACTCATTCTAACAGTTCCGTGTGCACACCTCCATGTGGACACACTCATTCTAACAGTTCAGTGTGCACACCTCCACAGGGACACACTCATTCTAACAGTTCAGTGTTCACACCTCCATGTGGGCACACTCATTCTAACAGTTCAGTGTGCACTCCTCCATGTGGGCACACTCATTCTAACAGTTCAGTGTGCACACCTCCATGTGGGCACACTCATTCTAACAGTTCAGTGTGCACAACTCCATGTGGGCACACTCATTCTAACAGTTCAGTGTGCACACCTCCACAGGGACACACTCATTCTAACAGTTCAGTGTGCACACCTCCATGTGGGCACACTCATTCTAACAGTTCATTGTGCACACCTCCATGTGGGCACACTCATTCAAACAGTTCAGTGTGCACACTTCCATGTGGGCACACTCATTCTAACAGTTCAGTGTGCACACCTCCATGTGGACACACATATTCTAACAGTTCAGTGTGCACACCTCAATGTGGGCCCACTCATTATAACAGTTCAGTGTGCACACCTCCATGTGGGCACACTCATTCTAACAGTTCAGTGTGCACACCTCCATGTGGACACACTCATTCTCACAGTTCAGTGTGCACACCTCCACAGGGACACACTCATTCTAAAGTTCAGTGTGCACACCTCCATGTGGACACACTCATTCTAACAGTTCAGTGTGCACACCTCCATGTGGATAAATTCTAACACTTCAGTGTGCACATATCCATGTGGACACACTCATTCTAACATTTCAGTGTGCACACCTCCACAGGGACACACACATTCTAACAGTTCAGTGTGCACACCTCCATGTGGGCACAATCAAACTAACAGTTCAGTGTGCACATCTCCATGTGGACACACTCATTCTAACAGTTCATTGTGCACACCTCCATGTGGACACACTCATTCTAAGAATACAGTGTGCACACTTCCATGTGGACACTCTCATTCTAACAGTTCATTGTGCACACCTCCATGTGGACACACTCATTCTAACAATACAGTGTGCACACCTCCATGTGGACACACTCATTCTAACAGTACAGTGTGCACACCCCTATGTGGACACACTCATTCTAACAGTACAGTGTGCACACCTCCACAGGGACACACTCATTCTAAAAGTTCAGTGTGCACACCTCCATGTGGACACACTCATTCTAACAGTTCAGTGTGCACACCTCCATGTGGACACACTCATTCTAAGAATTCAGTGTTCACACCTCCATGTGGGCACACTCATTCTAACAGTTGAGTGTGCACACCTCCATGTGGGCACACTCAATCTAACAGTTCAGTGTGCACACCACCATGTGGACACACTCATTCTAACAGTTCAGTGTGCACACCTCCATGTGGACACTCTCATTCTAACAGTTCAGTGTGCACACCTCCTTGTGTACACACTCATTCTAACAGTTCAGTGTGCACACCTCCACAGGGACACACTCATTCTAACAGTTCAAAGTGCACACCTCCATGTGGGCACAGTCATTCTAACAGTTCAGTGTGCACACCTCCATGTGGACACAGTCATTCTAACAGTTCATGTGCACAACTCCATGTGGGCACACTCATTCTAACATTCAGTGTGCACAACTCCATGTGGGCACACTCATTCTAACAGTTCAGTGTGCAAATCTCCATGTGGACACACTCATTCTAACAGTTCAGTGTGCACACCTCCATGTGGGCACACTCATTCTAACAGTTCAGTGTGCACACCTCCTTGTGGACACACTCATTCTAACAGTTCAGTGTGCACACCTCCATGTGGACACACTCATTCTAACATTTCAGTGTGCACACCTCCATGTGGACACACTCATTCTAACAGTAGAGTGTGCACACCTCCATGTGGACATATTCTAACAGTTCAGTGTGCACACCCCCATGTGGACACACTCATTCTAACAGTTCAGTGTGCATACCTCCATGTGGACACACTCATTCTAACAGTTCAGTGTGCACACCTCCACAGGGATACACTAATTCTAACAGTTCAGTGTGCACAACTCCATGTGGACACACTCATTCTAACAGTTCAATATGCACACCACCATGTGGACACACTCATTATAACAGTTCAGTGTGCACAACTCCATATGGGCACACTCATTCTAACAGTTCAGTGTGCACACCTCCATGTGGACACACTCATTCTAACAGTTCAGTGTGCACACCTCCATGTGGACAAACTCATTCTAACAGTTCAGTGTGCACACCTCCATGTGGGCAAACTCATTCTAACAGATCAGTGTGCACACCTCCATGTGGGCACACTCATTCTAACAGTTCAGTGTGCACACCTCCATGTGGACACACTCATTCTCACAGTTCAGTGTGCACACCTCCACAGGGACACAGTCATTCTAACAGTTCAGTGTGCACACCTCCATGTGGACACACTCATTCTAACAGTTCAGTGTGCACACCTCCATGTGGACACACTCATTCTAACAGTTCAGTGTGCACACCTCCATGTAGATAAATTCTAACACTTCAGTGTGCACACATCCATGTGGACACACTCATTCTAACATTTCAGTGTGCACACCTCCACAGGGACACACACATTCTAACAGTTCAGTGTGCACACCTCCATGTGGGCACAATCAAACTAACAGTTCAGTGTGCACATCTCCATGTGGACACACTCATTCTAACAATTCAATGTGCACACCTCCATGTGGACACACTCATTCTAACAATACAGTGTGCACACCTCCATGTGGACACACTCATTTTAACAGATCAGTGTGCACACCTCACTCAGTCTAACAGTTCAGTGTGCTCACCTCCATGTGGACAAATTCTAACACTTCAGTGTGCACACCTCCATGTGGACACACTCATTCTAACATTTCAGTGTGCACACCTCCATGTGGACACACTCATTCTAACAGTTCAGTGTGCACACCTCCATGTGGACACACTCATTCTAACAGTTCAGTGTGCACACCTCCATGTGTGCACACTCATTCTAACAGTTCAGTGTGCACACCTCCATGTGGACACACTTATTCTAACAGTTCAGTGTGCACACCTCCATGTGGGCACACTCATTCTAACAGTTCAGTGTGCACACCTCCATGTGGACACACTCATTCTAACAGCTCAGTGTGCACACCTCCATGTGGACACAATCCTTCTAACACTTCAGTGTGCACACCTCCATGTGGACACACTCATTCTAACAGTTCATTGTGCACACCTCCATGTGGACACACTCATCCTAACATTTCAGTGTGCACACCTCCATGTGGACACAATCATTCTAACAGTTCAGTGTGCACACCTCCATGTGGACACAATCAATCTATCAGTTCAGTGTGCACACCTCCACAGGGATAAAATCATTCTACCAGTTCAGTGTGCACACCTCCATGTGGGCACACTCATTCTAACAGTTCAGTGTGCACACCTCCATGTGGACACACTCATTCTAACAGTTCAGAGTGCAAACCTCCATGTGGACATACTCATTCTAACAGTTCAGTGTGCACACCTCCATGTGGGCACACTCATTCTAGCATTTCATTGTACATACCTCCACAGGGACACACTCATTCTAACAGTTCATTGTGCACACCTCCTTGTGGGCACACTCATTCTAACAGTTCAGTGTGCACACCTCCATGTGGGCACACTCATTCTAACAGTTCAGTGTACACACCTCCATGTGGCCACACTAACTCTAACAGTTCAGTGTGCACACCTCCATGTGGACACACTCATTCTAACAGTTCAGTGTGCACACCTCCATGTGGACACACTCATTCTAACAGTTCAGTGTGCACACCTCCATGTGGACACACTCATTCTAACAGTTCAGTGTGCTCACCTCCATGTGGACAAATTCTAACACTTCAGTGTGCAAACCTGCACAGGGACCCAATCAATCTAACAGTTAAGTGTGCACACCTCCACGTGGACAAATTCTAACACGTCAGTGTGCACACCTCTCATGTGGACACACTCATTCTAACATTTCAATGTGCACACCTCCATGTGGGCACACTCATTCTAACAGTTCAGTGTGCACACCTCCATGTGGACACAATCATTCTAACAGTTCAGTGTGCACACCTCCATGTGGGCACACTCATTCTAACAGTTCAGTGTGCACACCTCCATGTGGACACATTCATTCTAATATTTCAGTGTGCACACCTCCATGTGGGCACACTCATTCTAACAGTTCAGTGTGCACACCTCCATGTGGACACACTCATTCTAACAGTTTAGTGTGCACACCTCCATGTGGACACACTCATTCTAACAGTTCAGTGTGCACACCTCCATGTGGACACACTCATTCTAACAGTTCAGTGTGCACACCTCCATGTGGACACACTCATTCTAACAGTTCAGTGTGCACACCTCCATGTGGACACAATCATTCTAACAGTTCAGTGTGCACACCTCCATGTGGACACAATCATTCTAACACTTCAGTGTGCACACCTCCATGTGGACACACTCATTCTAAAATTTCATTGTGCACACCTCCACAGGGACACACTCATTCTAACAGTTCAGTGTGCACACCTCCATGTGGACACAATCATTCTAACAGTTCAGTGTGCACACCTCCTTGTGTTCAGTGTGCACACCTCCATGTGGACACACTCATTCTAACATTTCAGTGTGCACACCTCCACAGCGACACACTCATTCTAACAGTTCAGTGTGCACACCTCCATGTGGACAAATTCTAACACTTCAGTGTGCACACCTTCATGTGGACACACTCATCCTAACATTTCAGTGTGCACACCTCCACAGGGACGCACTCATTCTAACAGTTCAGTGTGCACACCTCCATGTGGGCACAATCATTCTAACAGTTCATTGTGCACACCTCCATGTGGGCACACTCATTCTAACAGTTCAGTGTGCACACCTCCATGTGGACATACTTATTCTAACAGTTCAGTGTGCACACCACAATGTGGGCACACTCATTCTAACAGTTCAGTGTGCACACCTCCATGGGGGCACACTCATACTAACAGTTTAGTGTGCACACTTCCATGTAGGCACACTCATTCTAACAGTTCAGTGTGCACACCTCCATGTGGGCACACTTATTCTAACAGTTCAGTGTGCACAACTCCATGTGGACATACTTATTCTAACAGTTCAGTGTGCACACCTCCATGTGGGCACACTCATTTTAACAGTTCAGTGTGCACACCTCCATGTGGGCACACTCATACTAAGAGTTTAGTGTGCACACTTCCATGTAGGCACACTCATTCTAACAGTTCAGTGTGCACACCTCCATGTGGACACACTCATTCTAACTGTTCATTGTGCACACCTCCATGTGGACACAATCATTCTAACAGTTCAGTGTGCACACCTCCATGTGGACACACTCATTCTAACATTTCAGTGTGCATACCTCCACAGGGACACACTCATTCTAACAGTTCAGTGTGCACACCTCCATGTGGGCACACTCATTCTAACAGTTCAGTGTGCACACCTCCATGTGGACACATTCATTCTAACAGTTCAGTGTGCACACCTTCATGTGGACACACTCATTCTAACAGTTCAGTGTGCTCACCTCCATGTGGACAAATTCTAACACTTCAGTGTGCACACCTCCATGTGGACACACTCATTCTAACAGTTCAGTGTGCACACCCCCACAGGGACACACTCATTCTAACAGTTCAATGTGCACACCTCCATGTGGACACAATCATTCTAACAGTTCAGTGTGCACACCTCCATGTGGATACACTCATCCTAACAGTTCAGTGTGCACAACTCCACAGGGATACACTCATTGTAACAGTTCAGTGTGCACACCACCATGTGGACACACTCATTCTAACAGTTCAGTGTGCACAACTCCATGTGGACACACTCATTCTAACAGTTCAGTGTGCACACCTCCATGTGGGCACAATCATTCTAACAGTTCACTGTGCACACCTCCATGTGGGCACACTCATTCTAACAGTTCAGTGTGCACACCTCCATGTTGACACATCATTCTAAGAGTTCAGTGTGCACACCTCCATGTGGACACACTCATCCTAACAGTTCAGTGTGCACACCTCCATGTGGGCACACTCATTCTAACAGTTCAGTGTGCACACCTCCATGTGGACACACTCATTCTAACAGTTCAGTGTGCACACCTCCATGTGGACAAATTCTAACACTTCAGTGTGCACACCTCCATGTGGACACACTCATTCTAACATTTCAGTGTGCACACCTCCACAGGGACACACTCATTCTAACAGTTCAGTGTGCACACCTCCATGTGGGCACACTCATTGTAACAGTTCAGTGTGCACACCTCCATGTGGACACACTCATACTAACAGTTCAGTGTGCACACCTCCAGGTGGACACACTCATTGTAACAGTTCAGTGTGCTCACCTCCATGTGGACAAATTATAACACTTCAGTGTGCACACCTCCATGTGGACACACTCATTCTAACAGTTCAGTGTGCACACCTCCACAGGGACACACTCATTCTAACAGTTCAGTGTGCACACCTCCATGTGGACACAATCATTCTAACAGTTCTGTGTGCACACCTCCATGTGGACACACTCATCCTAACAGTTCAGTGTGCACAACTCCACAGGGATACACTCATTCTAACAGTTCAGTGTGCACACCTCCATGTGGACACACTCTTTCAAACAGTTCAGTGTGCACACCTTCATGTGGGCACACTCATTCTAACAGTTCAGTGTGCACACCTCCATGTGGACACACTCATTCTAACAGTTCAGTGTGCACACGTCCATGTGGGCACAATCATTCTAACAGTTCATTGTGCACACCTCCATGTGGGCACACTCATTCTAACAGTTCAGTGTGCACACCTCCATGTGGACACAATCATTCTAACAGTTCAGTGTGCACACCTCCATTTGGACACACTCATCCTAACAGTTCAGTGTGCACAACTCCACAGGGATACACTCATTGTAACAGTTCAGTGTGCACAACTCCCTGTGGACAAATTCTAACACTTCAGTGTGCACACCTCCATGTGGGCACACTCATTCTAACATTTCAGTGCGCACACCTCCACAGGGACACACTCATTCTAACAGTTCAGTGTGCACACCTCCAATTGGACAAATTCTAACACTTCAGTGTGCACAACTTCATGTGGTCACACTCATCCTAACATTTCAGTGTGCACACCTCCACAGGGACGCACTCATTCTAACAGTTCAGTGTGCACACCTCCATGTGGGCACAATCATTCTAACAGTTCATTGTGCACACCTCCATGTGGGCACACTCATTCTAACAGTTCAGTGTGCACACCTCCATGTGGACATACTTATTCTAACAGTTCAGTGTGCACACCACCATGTGGGCACACTCATTCTAACAGTTCAGTGTGCACACCTCCATGTGGGCACACTCATACTAACAGTTTAGTGTGCACACTTCCATGTAGGCACACTCATTCTAACAGTTCAGTGTGCCCACCTCCATGTGGACACACTCATTCTAACTGTTCAGTGTGAACACCTCCATGTGGACACAATTATTCTAACAGTTCAGTGTGCACACCTCCATGTGGACACACTCATTCTAACATTTCAGTGTTCACACCTACATGTGGGCACACTCATTCTAACAGTTCAGTGTGCACACCTCCATGTGGACACACTCATACTAACAGTTCAGTGTGCACACTTCCATGTGGACACACTCATGCTAACAGTTCAGTGTGCTCACCTCCATGTGGACAAATTCTAACACTTCAGTGTGCACACCTCCATATTGACACACTCATTCTAACAGTTCAGTGTGCACACCTCCACAGGGACACACTCATTCTAACAGTTCAGTGTGCACACCTCCATGTGGACACAATCATTCTAACAGTTCAGTGTGCACACCTCCATGTGGACACACTCATCCTAACAGTTCAGTGTGCACACCTCCACAGGGATACACTCATTGTAACAGTTCAGTGTGCACACCTCCATGTGGACACACTCATTGTAACAGTTCAGTGTGCACACCTCCATGTGGGCACACTCATTCTAACAGTTCAGTGTGCACACCTCCATGGGGACACACTCATTCTAACAGTTCAGTGTGCACACTTCCATGTAGGCACACTCATTCTAACAGTTCAGTGTGCACACCTCCATGTGGGCACACTTATTCTAACAGTTCAGTGTGCACACCTCCATGTGGACATACTTATTCTAACAGTTCAGTGTGCACACCTCCATGTGGGCACACTCATTCTAACAGTTCAGTGTGCACACCTCCATGTGGGCACACTCATACTAAGAGTTTAGTGTGCACACTTCCATGTAGGCACACTCATTCTAACATTTCAGTGTGCACACCTCCATGTGGACACACTCATCCTAACAGTTCAGTGTGCACAACTCCACAGGGATACACTCATTGTAACAGTTCAGTGTGCACACCACCATGTGGACACACTCATTCTAACAGTTCAGTGTGCACAACTCCATGTGGACACACTCATTCTAACAGTTCAGTGTGCACACCTCCATGTGGGCACAATCATTCTAACAGTTCACTGTGCACACCTCCATGTGGGCACACTCATTCTAACAGTTCAGTGTGCACACCTCCATGTTGACACAATCATTCTAAGAGTTCAGTGTGCACACCTCCATGTGGACACACTCATCCTAACAGTTCAGTGTGCACACCTCCATGTGGGCACACTCATTCTAACAGTTCAGTGTGCACACCTCCATGTGGACACACTCATTCTAACAGTTCAGTGTGCACACCTCCATGTGGACAAATTCTAACACTTCAGTGTGCACACCTCCATGTGGACACACTCATTCTAACATTTCAGTGTGCACACCTCCACAGGGACACACTCATTCTAACAGTTCAGTGTGCACACCTCCATGTGGGCACACTCATTGTAACAGTTCAGTGTGCACACCTCCATGTGGACACACTCATACTAACAGTTCAGTGTGCACACCTCCAGGTGGACACACTCATTGTAACAGTTCAGTGTGCTCACCTCCATGTGGACAAATTCTAACACTTCAGTGTGCACACCTCCATATGGACACACTCATTCTAACAGTTCAGAGTGCACACCTCCACAGGGACACACTCATTCTAACAGTTCAGTGTGAACACCTCCATGTGGATTCAATCATTCTAACAGTTCTGTGTGCACACCTCCATGTGGACACACTCATCCTAACAGTTCAGTGTGCACAACTCCACAGGGATACACTCATTGTAACAGTTCAGTGTGCACACCTCCATGTGGACACACTCATTCAAACAGTTCAGTGTGCACACCTCCATGTGGGCACACTCATTCTAACAGTTCAGTGTGCACACCTCCATGTGGACACACTCATTCTAACATTTCAGTGTGCACACGTCCATGTGGGCACAATCATTCTAACAGTTCATTGTGCACACCTCCATGTGGGCACACTCATTCTAACAGTTCAGTGTGCACACCTCCATGTGGACACAATCATTCTAACAGTTCAGTGTGCACACCTCCATTTGGACACACTCATCCTAAAAGTTCAGTGTGCACAACTCCACAGGGATACACTCTTTGTAACAGTTCAGTGTGCACAACTCCATGTGGACAAATTCTAACACTTCAGTGTGCACACCTCCATGTGGGCACACTCATTCTAACATTTCAGTGTGCACACCTCCACAGGGACACACTCATTCTAACAGTTCAGTGTGCACACCTCCAATTGGACAAATTCTAACACTTCAGTGTGCACAACTTCATGTGGACACACTCATCCTAACATTTCATTGTGCACACCTCCACAGGGACGCACTCATTCTAACAGTTCAGTGTGCACACCTCCATGTGGGCACAATCATTCTAACAGTTCATTGTGCACACCTCCATGTGGGCACACTCATTCTAACAGTTCAGTGTGCACACCTCCATGTGGACATACTTATTCTAACAGTTCAGTGTGCACACCACCATATGGGCACACTCATTCTAACAGTTCAGTTTGCACACCTCCATGTGGGCACACTCATACTAACAGTTTAGTGTGCACACTTCCATGTAGGCACACTCATTCTAACAGTTCAGTGTGCCCACCTCCATGTGGACACACTCATTCTAACTGTTCAGTGTGAACACCTCCATGTGGACACAATTATTCTAACAGTTCAGTGTGCACACCTCCATGTGGACACACTCATTCTAACATTTCAGTGTGCACACCTACATGTGGGCACACTCATTCTAACAGTTCAGTGTGCACACCTCCATGTGGACACACTCATACTAACAGTTCAGTGTGCACACTTCCATGTGGACACACTCATGCTAACAGTTCAGTGTGCTCACCTCCATGTGGACAAATTCTAACACTTCAGTGTGCACACCTCCATATTGACACACTCATTCTAACAGTTCAGTGTGCACACCTCCACAGGGACACACTCATTCTAACAGTTCAGTTTGCACACCTCCATGTGGACACAATCATTCTAACAGTTCATTGTGCACACCTCCATGTGGACACACTCATCCTAACAGTTCAGTGTGCACACCTCCACAGGGATACACTCATTGTAACAGTTCAGTGTGCACACCTCCATGTGGACACACTCATTGTAACAGTTCAGTGTGCACACCTCCATGTGGGCACACTCATTCTAACAGTTCAGTGTGCACACCTCCATGGGGACACACTCATTCTAACAGTTCAGTGTGTACACCTCCATGTGGACACACTCATTCTAACAGTTCAGTGTGCACACCTCCATGTGGGCACACTCATTCTAACAGTTCAGTGTGCACAACTCCACAGGGACACACTCATTCTAACAGTTCAGTGTGCACACCTCCATGGGGACACACTCATTCTAACAGTTCAGTGTGTACACCTCCATGTGGACACACTCATTCTAACAGTTCAGTGTGCACACCTCCATGTGGACACACTCATCCTAACAGTTCAGTGTGCACAACTCCACAGGGATACACTCATTGTAACAGTTCAGTGTGCACACCACCATGTGGACACACTCATTCTAACAGTTCAGTGTGCACACCGCCATATGGACACACTCATTCTAACAGTTCAGTGTGCACACCTCCATGTGGGCACAATCATTCTAACAGTTCACTGTGCACACCTCCATGTGGGCACACTCATTCTAACAGTTCAGTGTGCACACCTCCATGTGGACACAATCATTCTAACAGTTCAGTGTGCACACCTCCATGTGGACACACTCATCCTAACAGTTCAGTGTGCACAACTCCACAGGGATACACTCATTGTAACAGTTCAGTGTGCACACCTCCATGTGGGCACACTCATTCTAACAGTTCAGTGTGCACACCTCCATATGGACACATTCATTCTAACAGTTCAGAGTGCTCACCTCCATGTGGACAATTTCTAACACTTCAGTGTGCACACCTCCATGTGGACACACTCATTCTAACATTTCAGTGTGCACACCTCCACAGGGACACACTCATTCTAACAGTTCAGTGTGCACACCTCCATGTGGACAAATTCTAACACTTCAGTGTGCACACCTTCATGTGGTCACACACATTCTAACATTTCAGTGTGCACACCTCCACAGGGACACACTCATTCTAACAGTTCAGTGTGCACACCTCCATGTGGGCACACTCATTGTAACAGTTCAGTGTGCACACCTCCATGTGGACACACTCATACTAACAGTTCAGTGTGCACACCTCCAGGTGGACACACTCATTGTAACAGTTCAGTGTGCTCACCTCTATGTGGACAAATTCTAACACTTCAGTGTGCACACCTCCATATGGACACACTCATTCTAACAGTTCAGTGTGCACACCTCCATGTGGACACAATCATTCTAACAGTTCTGTGTGCACACCTCCATGTGGACACACTCATCCTAACAGTTCAGTGTGCACAACTCCACAGGGATACACTCATTGTAACAGTTCAGTGTGCACACCACCATGTGGACACACTCATTCTAACAGTTCAGTGTGCACACCTCCATGTGGACACACTCATTCTAACAGTTCAGTGTGCACACGTCCATGTGGGCACAATCATACTAACAGTTCATTGTGCACACCTCCATGTGGGCACACTCATTCTAACAGTTCCGTGTGCACACCTCCATGTGGACACAATCATTCTAACAGTTCAGTGTGCACACCTCCATGTGGACACACTCATCCTTACAGTTCAGTGTGCACAACTCCACAGGGATACACTCATTGTAACAGTTCAGTGTGCACACCTCCATGTGGGCACACTCATTGTAACAGTTCAGTGTGCACACCTCCATGTGGACACACTCATATTAACAGTTCAGTGTGCACACCTCCAGGTGGACACACTCATTGTAACAGTTCAGTGTGCTCACCTCCATGTGGAAATTCTAACACTTCAGTGTGCACACCTCCATATGGACACACTCATTCTAACAGTTCAGTGTGCACACCTCCAAAGGGACACACTCATTCTAACAGTTCAGTGTGCACACCTCCATGTGGACACAATCATTCTAAGAGTTCTGTGTGCACACCTCCATGTGGACACACTCATCCTAACAGTTCAGTGTGCACAACTCCACAGGGATACACTCATTGTAACAGTTCAGTGTGCACACCAACATGTGGACACACTCATTCTAACAGTTCAGTGTGCACACCTCCATGTGGACACACTCATTCTAACAGTTCAGTGTGCACACGTCCATGTGGGCACAATCATTCTAACAGTTCAATGTGCACACCTCCATGTGGGCACACTCATTCTAACAGTTCAGTGTGCACACCTCCATGTGGACACAATCATTCTAACAGTTCAGTGTGCACACCTCCATGTGGACACACTCATCCTAACAGTTCAGTGTGCACAACTCTACAGGGATACACTCATTGTAACAGTTCAGTGTGCACACCTCCATGTGGACAAATTCTAACACTTCAGTGTGCACACCTCCATGTGGGCACACTCATTCTAACATTTCAGCGTGCACACCTCCACAGGGACACACTCATTCTAACAGTTTAGTGTGCACACCTCCATGTGGACAAATTCTAACACTTCAGTGTGCACAACTTCATGTGGTCACACTCATCCTAACATTTCAGTGTGCACACCTCCACAGGGACGCACTCATTCTAACAGTTCAGTTTGCACACCTCCATGTGGGCACAATCATTCTAACAGTTCATTGTGCACAAATCCATGTGGATACACTCATTCTAACTGTTCAGTGTGAACACCTCCATGTGGACACAATTATTCTAACAGTTCAGTGTGCACACCTCCATGTGGACACACTCATTCTAACATTTCAGTGTGCACACCTCCACAGGGACACACTCATTCTAACAGTTCAGTGTGCACAACTACATGTGGGCACACTCATTCTAACAGTTCAGTGTGCACACCTCCATGTGGACACACTCATACTAACAGTTCAGTGTGCACACTTCCATGTGGACACACTCATTCTAACAGTTCAGTGTGCTCACCTCCATGTGGACAAATTCTAACACTTCAGTGTGCACACCTCCATATTGACACATTCATTCTAACAGTTCAGTGTGCACACCTCCACAGGCACACACCCATTCTAACAGTTCAGTGTGCACACCTCCATGTGGACACAATCATTCTAACAGTTCAGTGTGCACACCTCCATGTGGACACACTCATCCTAACAGTTCAGTGTGCACACCTCCACAGGGATACACTCATTGTAACAGTTCAGTGTGCACACCTCCATGTGGACACACTCATTGTAACAGTTCAGTGTGCACACCTCCATGTGGGCACACTCATTCTAACAGTTCAGTGTGCAACCTCCATGGGGACACAGTCATTCTAACAGTTCAGTGTGTACACCTCCATGTGGACACACTCATTCTAACAGTTCAGTGTGCACACCTCCATGTGGGCACACTCATTCTAACAGTTCAGTGTGCACAACTCCACAGGGACACACTCATTCTAACAGTTCATTGTGCACACCTCCATGTGGGCACACTCATTCTAACAGTTCAGTGTGCACACCTCCATGTGGACATACTTATTCTAACAGTTCAGTGTGCACACCACCATGTGGGCACACTCATTCTAACAGTTCAGTGTGCACACCTCCATGTGGGCACACTCATACTAACAGTTTATTGTGCACACTTCCATGTAGGCACACTCATTCTAACAGTTCAGTGTGCCCACCTCCATGTGGACACACTCATTCTAACTGTTCAGTGTGAACACCTCCATGTGGACACAATTATTCTAACAGTTCAGTGTGCACACCTCCATGTGGACACACTCATTCTAACATTTCAGTGTGCACACCTCCACAGGGACACACTCATTCTAACAGTTCAGTGTGCACACCTCCATGTGGGCACACTCATTCTAACAGTTCAGTGTGCACACCTCCATGTGGACACACTCATACTAACAGTTCAGTGTGCACACTTCCATGTGGACACACTCATTCTAACAGTTCAGTGTGCTCACCTCCATGTGGACAAATTCTAACACTTCAGTGTGCACACCTCCATATTGACACACTCATTCTAACATTTCAGTGTGCACACCTCCACAGGGACACACTCATTCTAACAGTTCAGTGTGCACACCTCCATGTGGACACACTCATTCTAACAGTTCAGTGTGCACACCTCCATGTGGACACACTCATCCTAACAGTTCAGTGTGCACACCTCCACAGGGATACACTCATTGTAACAGTTCAGTGTGCACACCTCCATGTGGACACACTCATTGTAACAGTTCAGTGTGCACACCTCCATGTGGGCACACTCATTCTAACAGTTCAGTGTGCACACCTCCATGGGGACACACTCATTCTAACAGTTCAGTGTGTACACCTCCATGTGGACACACTCATTCTAACAGTTCAGTGTGCACACCTCCATGTGGGCACACTCATTCTAACAGTTCAGTGTGCACAACTCCACAGGGACACACTCATTCTAACAGTTCAGTGTGCACACCTCCATGGGGACACACTCATTCTAACAGTTCAGTGTGTACATCTCCATGTCGACACACTCATTCTAACAGTTCAGTGTGCACACCTCCATGTGGGCACACTCATCCTAACAGTTCAGTGTGCACAACTCCACAGGGATACCCTCATTGTAACAGTTCAGTGTGCACACCACCATGTGGACACACTCATTCTAACAGTTCAGTGTGCACACCTCCAGGTGGACACACTCATTCTAACAGTTCAGTGTGCACACATACATGTGGGCACAATCATTCCAACAGTTCAGTGTGCACACCTCTATGTGGGCACACTCATTCTAACAGTTCAGTGTGCACACTTCCATGTGGACACAATCATTCTAACAGTTCAGTGTGCACACCTCCATGTGGACACACTCATCCTAACAGTTCAGTGTGCACAACTCCACAGGGATACACTCATTGTAGCAGTTCAGTGTGCACACCTCCATGTGGGCACACTCATTCTAACAGTTCAGTGTGCACACCTCCATGTGGACACACTCATTCTAACATTTCAGTGTGCACACCTCCACAGGGACACACTCATTCTAACAGTTCAGTGTGCACACCTCCATGTGGACAAATTCTAACACTTCAGTGTGCACACCTTCATGTGGTCACACTCATTCTAACATTTCAGTGTGCACACCTCCACAGGGACACACTCATTCTAACAGTTCAGTGTGCACACCTCCATGTGTGCACACTCATTGTAAAAGTTCAGTGTGCACACCTCCATGTGGACACACTCATACTAACAGTTCAGTGTGCACACCTCCAGGTGGACACACTCATTGTAACAGTTCAGTGTGCTCACCTCCATGTGGACAAATTCTAACACTTCAGTGTGCACACCTCCATATGGACACACTCATTCTAACAGTTCAGTGTGCACACCTCCACAGGGACACACTCATTCTAACAGTTCAGTGTGCACACCTCCATGTGGACACAATCATTCTAACAGTTCTGTGTGCACACCTCCATGTGGACACACTCATCCTAACAGTTCAGTGTGCACAACTCCACAGGGATACACTCATTGTAACAGTTCAGTGTTCACACCACCATGTGGACACACTCATTCTACCAGTTCAGTGTGCACACCTCCATGTGGACACACTCATTCTAACAGTTCAGTGTGCACACGTCCATGTGGGCACAATCAGTCTAACAGTTCATTGTGCACACCTCCATGTGGGCACACTCATTCTAACAGTTCAGTGTGCACACCTCCATGTGGACAAATTCTAACACTTCAGTGTGCACACCTCCATGTGGGCACACTCATTCTAACATTTCAGTGTGCACACCTCCACAGGGACACACTCATTCTAACAGTTCAGTGTGCACACCTCCATGTGGACAAATTCTAACACTTCAGTGTGCACAACTTCATTTGGTCACACTCATCCTTACATTTCAGTGTGCACACCTCCACAGGGACGCACTCATTCTAACAGTTCAGTGTGCACACCTCCATGTGGACACACTCATTCTAACTGTTCAGTGTGAACACGTACATGTGGACACAATTATTCTAACAGTTCAGTGTGCACACCTCCATGTGGACACACTCATTCTAACATTTCAGTGTGCACACCTCCACAGGGACACACTCATTCTAACAGTTCAGTGTGCACAAGTACATGTGGGCACACTCATTCTAACAGTTCAGTGTGCACACCTCCATGTGGACACACTCATACTAACAGTTCAGTGTGCACACTTCCATGTGGACACACTCATTCTAACAGTTCAGTGTGCTCACCTCCATGTGGACAAATTCTAACACTTCAGTGTGCACACCTCCATATTGACACACTCATTCTAACAGTTCAGTGTGCACACCTCCACAGGGACACACTCATTCTAACAGTTCAGTGTGCACACCTCCATGTGGACACAATCATTCTAACAGTTCAGTGTGCACACCTCCATGTGGACACACTCATCCTAACAGTTCAGTGTGCACACCTCCACAGGGACACACTCATTCTAACAGTTCAGTGTGCACACCTCCATGTGGACACAATCATTCTAACAGTTCATTGTGCACACCTCCATGTGGGCACACTCATTCTAACAGTTCAGTGTGCACACCTCCACAGGGATACACTCATTGTAACAGTTCAGTGTGTACACCTCCATGTGGACACACTCATCCTAACAGTTCAGTGTGCTCACCTCCATGTGGACAAATTCTAACACTTCAGTGTGCACACCTCCATATTGACACACTCATTCTAACAGTTCAGTGTGCACACCTCCACAGGGACACACTCATTCTAACAGTTCAGTGTGCACACCTCCATGTGGACACACTCATTCTAACAGTTCAGTGTGCACACCTCCATGGGGACACACTCATTCTAACATTTCAGTGTGCACACCTCCATGGGGACACACTCATTCTAACAGTTCAGTGTGTACACCTCCATGTGGACACACTCATCCTAACAGTTCAGTGTGCACACCTCCTTGTGGACAAATTCTAACACTTCAGTGTGCACACCTTCATGTGGACACACTCAACCTAACATTTCAGTGTGCACACCTCCACAGGGACACACTCATTCTAACAGTTCAGTGTGCACACCTCCATGTGGACACACTCATACTAACACTTCAGTGTGCACACCTCCACAGGGACACACTCATTCTAACAGTTCAGTGTGAACACCTCCATGTGGACAAATTCTAACACTTCAGTGTGCACACCTCCATGTGGACACACTCATTCTGACATTTCAGTGTGCACACCTCAACAGGGACACACTCATTCTAACAGTTCAGTGTGCACACCTCCTTGTGGACACAATCATTCTAACAGTTCAGTGTGCACACCTCCACGTGGGCACACTCATTCTAACAGTTCAGTGTGCACACCCCCAGGTGGACACACTTATTATAACAGTTCAGTGTGCACACCTCCATGTGGGCACACTCATTCTAACAGTTCAGTGTGCACACCTCCATGTGGGCACACTCATTCTAACAGTTCAGTGTGCACACCTCCATGTGGACACACTCATTCTAACAGTTCAGTGTGCACACCTCCATGGGGACACACTCATTCTAACAGTTCAGTGTGTACACCTCCATGTGGACACACTCATTCTAACAGTTCAGTGTACACACCTCCATGGGGACACACTCATTCTAACAGTTCAGTGTGTACACCTCCATGTGGACACACTCATTTTAACAGTTCAGTGTGCACACCTCCATGTGGACAAATTCTAACACTTCAGTGTGCACACCTTCATGTGGACACACTCATCCTAACATTTCAGTGTGCACACCTCCACAGGGACACACTCATTCTAACAGTTCAGTGTGCACACCTCCATGTGGACACACTCATACTAACACTTCAGTGTGCACACCTCCACAGGGACACACTCATTCTAACAGTTCAGTGTGAACACCTCCATGTGGACAAATTCTAACACTTCAGTGTGCACACCTCCATGTGGACACACTCATTCTGACATTTCAGTGTGCACACCTCAACAGGGACACAGTCATTCTAACAGTTCAGTGTGCACACCTCCTTGTGGACACAATCATTCTAACAGTTCAGTGTGCACACCTCCACGTGGGCACACTCATTCTAACAGTTCAGTGTGCACACCTCCATGTGGACACACTTATTATAACAGTTCAGTGCGCACACCTTCATGTGGACACACTCAACCTAACATTTCAGTGTGCACACCTCCACAGGGACACACTCATTCTAACAGTTCAGTGTGCACACCTCCATGTGGACACACTCATACTAACACTTCAGTGTGCACACCTCCACAGGGACACACTCATTCTAACAGTTCAGTGTGCACACCTCCATGTGGACACAATCATTCTAACAGTTCATTGTGCACACCTCCATGTGGGCACACTCATTCTAACAGTTCAGTGTGCACACCTCCACAGGGATACACTCATTGTAACAGTTCAGTGTGTACACCTCCATGTGGACACACTCATCCTAACAGTTCAGTGTGCTCACCTCCATGTGGACAAATTCTAACACTTCAGTGTGCACACCTCCATATTGACACACTCATTCTAACAGTTCAGTGTGCACACCTCCACAGGGACACACTCATTCTAACAGTTCAGTGTGCACACCTCCATGTGGACACACTCATTCTAACAGTTCAGTGTGCACACCTCCATGGGGACACACTCATTCTAACATTTCAGTGTGCACACCTCCATGGGGACACACTCATTCTAACAGTTCAGTGTGTACACCTCCATGTGGACACACTCATTCTAACAGTTCAGTGTGCACACCTCCATGTGGACAAATTCTAACACTTAAGTGTGCACACCTCCATGTGGACACACTCATTCTAATAGTTCAGTGTGCACACCTCCATGTGGACAAATTCTAACACTTCAGTGTGCACACCTCCATGTGGGCACACTCATTCTAACATTTCAGCGTGCACACCTCCACAGGGACACACTCATTCTAACAGTTTAGTGTGCACACCTCCATGTGGACAAATTCTAACACTTCAGTGTGCACAACTTCATGTGGTCACACTCATCCTAACATTTCAGTGTGCACACCTCCACAGGGACGTACTCATTCTAACAGTTCAGTTTGCACACCTCCATGTGGGCACAATCATTCTAACAGTTCATTGTGCACAAATCCATGTGGATACACTCATTCTAACTGTTCAGTGTGAACACCTCCATGTGGACACAATTATTCTAACAGTTCAGTGTGCACACCTCCATGTGGACACACTCATTCTAACATTTCAGTGTGCACACCTCCACAGGGACACACTCATTCTAACAGTTCAGTGTGCACAACTACATGTGGGCACACTCATTCTAACAGTTCAGTGTGCACACCTCCATGTGGACACACTCATACTAACAGTTCAGTGTGCACACTTCCATGTGGACACACTCATTCTAACAGTTCAGTGTGCTCACCTCCATGTGGACAAATTCTAACACTTCAGTGTGCACACCTCCATATTGACACATTCTTTCTAACAGTTCAGTGTGCACACCTCCACAGGCACACACCCATTCTAACAGTTCAGTGTGCACACCTCCATGTGGACACAATCATTCTAACAGTTCAGTGTGCACACCTCCATGTGGACACACTCATCCTAACAGTTCAGTGTGCACACCTCCACAGGGATACACTCATTGTAACAGTTCAGTGTGCACACCTCCATGTGGACACACTCATTGTAACAGTTCAGTGTGCACACCTCCATGTGGGCACACTCATTCTAACAGTTCAGTGTGCAACCTCCATGGGGACACAGTCATTCTAACAGTTCAGTGTGTACACCTCCATGTGGACACACTCATTCTAACAGTTCAGTGTGCACACCTCCATGTGGGCACACTCATTCTAACAGTTCAGTGTGCACAACTCCACAGGGACACACTCATTCTAACAGTTCATTGTGCACACCTCCATGTGGGCACACTCATTCTAACAGTTCAGTGTGCACACCTCCATGTGGACATACTTATTCTAACAGTTCAGTGTGCACACCACCATGTGGGCACACTCATTCTAACAGTTCAGTGTGCACACCTCCATGTGGGCACACTCATACTAACAGTTTATTGTGCACACTTCCATGTAGGCACACTCATTCTAACAGTTCAGTGTGCCCACCTCCATGTGGACACACTCATTCTAACTGTTCAGTGTGAACACCTCCATGTGGACACAATTATTCTAACAGTTCAGTGTGCACACCTCCATGTGGACACACTCATTCTAACATTTCAGTGTGCACACCTCCACAGGGACACACTCATTCTAACAGTTCAGTGTGCACACCTCCATGTGGGCACACTCATTCTAACAGTTCATTGTGCATACCTCCATGTGGACACACTCATACTAACAGTTCAGTGTGCACACTTCCATGTGGACACACTCATTCTAACAGTTCAGTGTGCTCACCTCCATGTGGACAAATTCTAACACTTCAGTGTGCACACCTCCATATTGACACACTCATTCTAACATTTCAGTGTGCACACCTCCACAGGGACACACTCATTCTAACAGTTCAGTGTGCACACCTCCATGTGGACACACTCATTCTAACAGTTCAGTGTGCACACCTCCATGTGGACACACTCATCCTAACAGTTCAGTGTGCACACCTCCACAGGGATACACTCATTGTAACAGTTCAGTGTGCACACCTCCATGTGGACACACTCATTGTAACAGTTCAGTGTGCACACCTCCATGTGGGCACACTCATTCTAACAGTTCAGTGTGCACACCTCCATGGGGACACACTCATTCTAACAGTTCAGTGTGTACACCTCCATGTGGACACACTCATTCTAACAGTTCAGTGTGCACACCTCCATGTGGGCACACTCATTCTAACAGTTCAGTGTGCACAACTCCACAGGGACACACTCATTCTAACAGTTCAGTGTGCACACCTCCATGGGGACACACTCATTCTAACAGTTCAGTGTGTACATCTCCATGTCGACACACTCATTCTAACAGTTCAGTGTGCACACCTCCATGTGGGCACACTCATCCTAACAGTTCAGTGTGCACAACTCCACAGGGATACCCTCATTGTAACAGTTCAGTGTGCACACCACCATGTGGACACACTCATTCTAACAGTTCAGTGTGCACACCTCCATGTGGGCACACTCATCCTAACAGTTCAGTGTGCACAACTCCACAGGGATACCCTCATTGTAACAGTTCAGTGTGCACACCACCATGTGGACACACTCATTCTAACAGTTCAGTGTGCACACCTCCAGGTGGACACACTCATTCTAACAGTTCAGTGTGCACACATACATGTGGGCACAATCATTCCAACAGTTCAGTGTGCACACCTCTATGTGGGCACACTCATTCTAACAGTTCAGTGTGCACACTTCCATGTGGACACAATCATTCTAACAGTTCAGTGTGCACACCTCCATGTGGACACACTCATCCTAACAGTTCAGTGTGCACAACTCCACAGGGATACACTCATTGTAGCAGTTCAGTGTGCACACCTCCATGTGGGCACACTCATTCTAACAGTTCAGTGTGCACACCTCCATGTGGACACACTCATTCTAACATTTCAGTGTGCACACCTCCACAGGGACACACTCATTCTAACAGTTCAGTGTGCACACCTCCATGTGGACAAATTCTAACACTTCAGTGTGCACACCTTCATGTGGTCACACTCATTCTAACATTTCAGTGTGCACACCTCCACAGGGACACACTCATTCTAACAGTTCAGTGTGCACACCTCCATGTGTGCACACTCATTGTAAAAGTTCAGTGTGCACACCTCCATGTGGACACACTCATACTAACAGTTCAGTGTGCACACCTCCAGGTGGACACACTCATTGTAACAGTTCAGTGTGCTCACCTCCATGTGGACAAATTCTAACACTTCAGTGTGCACACCTCCATATGGACACACTCATTCTAACAGTTCAGTGTGCACACCTCCACAGGGACACACTCATTCTAACAGTTCAGTGTGCACACCTCCATGTGGACACAATCATTCTAACAGTTCTGTGTGCACACCTCCATGTGGACACACTCATCCTAACAGTTCAGTGTGCACAACTCCACAGGGATACACTCATTGTAACAGTTCAGTGTTCACACCACCATGTGGACACACTCATTCTACCAGTTCAGTGTGCACACCTCCATGTGGACACACTCATTCTAACAGTTCAGTGTGCACACGTCCATGTGGGCACAATCAGTCTAACAGTTCATTGTGCACACCTCCATGTGGGCACACTCATTCTAACAGTTCAGTGTGCACACCTCCATGTGGACAAATTCTAACACTTCAGTGTGCACACCTCCATGTGGGCACACTCATTCTAACATTTCAGTGTGCACACCTCCACAGGGACACACTCATTCTAACAGTTCAGTGTGCACACCTCCATGTGGACAAATTCTAACACTTCAGTGTGCACAACTTCATTTGGTCACACTCATCCTTACATTTCAGTGTGCACACCTCCACAGGGACGCACTCATTCTAACAGTTCAGTGTGCACACCTCCATGTGGACACACTCATTCTAACTGTTCAGTGTGAACACGTACATGTGGACACAATTATTCTAACAGTTCAGTGTGCACACCTCCATGTGGACACACTCATTCTAACATTTCAGTGTGCACACCTCCACAGGGACACACTCATTCTAACAGTTCAGTGTGCACAAGTACATGTGGGCACACTCATTCTAACAGTTCAGTGTGCACACCTCCATGTGGACACACTCATACTAACAGTTCAGTGTGCACACTTCCATGTGGACACACTCATTCTAACAGTTCAGTGTGCTCACCTCCATGTGGACAAATTCTAACACTTCAGTGTGCACACCTCCATATTGACACACTCATTCTAACAGTTCAGTGTGCACACCTCCACAGGGACACACTCATTCTAACAGTTCAGTGTGCACACCTCCATGTGGACACAATCATTCTAACAGTTCAGTGTGCACACCTCCATGTGGACACACTCATCCTAACAGTTCAGTGTGCACACCTCCACAGGGACACACTCATTCTAACAGTTCAGTGTGCACACCTCCATGTGGACACAATCATTCTAACAGTTCATTGTGCACACCTCCATGTGGGCACACTCATTCTAACAGTTCAGTGTGCACACCTCCACAGGGATACACTCATTGTAACAGTTCAGTGTGTACACCTCCATGTGGACACACTCATCCTAACAGTTCAGTGTGCTCACCTCCATGTGGACAAATTCTAACACTTCAGTGTGCACACCTCCATATTGACACACTCATTCTAACAGTTCAGTGTGCACACCTCCACAGGGACACACTCATTCTAACAGTTCAGTGTGCACACCTCCATGTGGACACACTCATTCTAACAGTTCAGTGTGCACACCTCCATGGGGACACACTCATTCTAACATTTCAGTGTGCACACCTCCATGGGGACACACTCATTCTAACAGTTCAGTGTGTACACCTCCATGTGGACACACTCATCCTAACAGTTCAGTGTGCACACCTCCTTGTGGACAAATTCTAACACTTCAGTGTGCACACCTTCATGTGGACACACTCAACCTAACATTTCAGTGTGCACACCTCCACAGGGACACACTCATTCTAACAGTTCAGTGTGCACACCTCCATGTGGACACACTCATACTAACACTTCAGTGTGCACACCTCCACAGGGACACACTCATTCTAACAGTTCAGTGTGAACACCTCCATGTGGACAAATTCTAACACTTCAGTGTGCACACCTCCATGTGGACACACTCATTCTGACATTTCAGTGTGCACACCTCAACAGGGACACACTCATTCTAACAGTTCAGTGTGCACACCTCCTTGTGGACACAATCATTCTAACAGTTCAGTGTGCACACCTCCACGTGGGCACACTCATTCTAACAGTTCAGTGTGCACACCCCCAGGTGGACACACTTATTATAACAGTTCAGTGTGCACACCTCCATGTGGGCACACTCATTCTAACAGTTCAGTGTGCACACCTCCATGTGGGCACACTCATTCTAACAGTTCAGTGTGCACACCTCCATGTGGACACACTCATTCTAACAGTTCAGTGTGCACACCTCCATGGGGACACACTCATTCTAACAGTTCAGTGTGTACACCTCCATGTGGACACACTCATTCTAACAGTTCAGTGTACACACCTCCATGGGGACACACTCATTCTAACAGTTCAGTGTGTACACCTCCATGTGGACACACTCATTTTAACAGTTCAGTGTGCACACCTCCATGTGGACAAATTCTAACACTTCAGTGTGCACACCTTCATGTGGACACACTCATCCTAACATTTCAGTGTGCACACCTCCACAGGGACACACTCATTCTAACAGTTCAGTGTGCACACCTCCATGTGGACACACTCATACTAACACTTCAGTGTGCACACCTCCACAGGGACACACTCATTCTAACAGTTCAGTGTGAACACCTCCATGTGGACAAATTCTAACACTTCAGTGTGCACACCTCCATGTGGACACACTCATTCTGACATTTCAGTGTGCACACCTCAACAGGGACACAGTCATTCTAACAGTTCAGTGTGCACACCTCCTTGTGGACACAATCATTCTAACAGTTCAGTGTGCACACCTCCACGTGGGCACACTCATTCTAACAGTTCAGTGTGCACACCTCCATGTGGACACACTTATTATAACAGTTCAGTGCGCACACCTTCATGTGGACACACTCAACCTAACATTTCAGTGTGCACACCTCCACAGGGACACACTCATTCTAACAGTTCAGTGTGCACACCTCCATGTGGACACACTCATACTAACACTTCAGTGTGCACACCTCCACAGGGACACACTCATTCTAACAGTTCAGTGTGCACACCTCCATGTGGACACAATCATTCTAACAGTTCATTGTGCACACCTCCATGTGGGCACACTCATTCTAACAGTTCAGTGTGCACACCTCCACAGGGATACACTCATTGTAACAGTTCAGTGTGTACACCTCCATGTGGACACACTCATCCTAACAGTTCAGTGTGCTCACCTCCATGTGGACAAATTCTAACACTTCAGTGTGCACACCTCCATATTGACACACTCATTCTAACAGTTCAGTGTGCACACCTCCACAGGGACACACTCATTCTAACAGTTCAGTGTGCACACCTCCATGTGGACACACTCATTCTAACAGTTCAGTGTGCACACCTCCATGGGGACACACTCATTCTAACATTTCAGTGTGCACACCTCCATGGGGACACACTCATTCTAACAGTTCAGTGTGTACACCTCCATGTGGACACACTCATTCTAACAGTTCAGTGTGCACACCTCCATGTGGACAAATTCTAACACTTAAGTGTGCACACCTCCATGTGGACACACTCATTCTAATAGTTCAGTGTGCACACCTCCATGTGGACAAATTCTAACACTTCAGTGTGCACACCTCCATGTGGGCACACTCATTCTAACATTTCAGCGTGCACACCTCCACAGGGACACACTCATTCTAACAGTTTAGTGTGCACACCTCCATGTGGACAAATTCTAACACTTCAGTGTGCACAACTTCATGTGGTCACACTCATCCTAACATTTCAGTGTGCACACCTCCACAGGGACGTACTCATTCTAACAGTTCAGTTTGCACACCTCCATGTGGGCACAATCATTCTAACAGTTCATTGTGCACAAATCCATGTGGATACACTCATTCTAACTGTTCAGTGTGAACACCTCCATGTGGACACAATTATTCTAACAGTTCAGTGTGCACACCTCCATGTGGACACACTCATTCTAACATTTCAGTGTGCACACCTCCACAGGGACACACTCATTCTAACAGTTCAGTGTGCACAACTACATGTGGGCACACTCATTCTAACAGTTCAGTGTGCACACCTCCATGTGGACACACTCATACTAACAGTTCAGTGTGCACACTTCCATGTGGACACACTCATTCTAACAGTTCAGTGTGCTCACCTCCATGTGGACAAATTCTAACACTTCAGTGTGCACACCTCCATATTGACACATTCTTTCTAACAGTTCAGTGTGCACACCTCCACAGGCACACACCCATTCTAACAGTTCAGTGTGCACACCTCCATGTGGACACAATCATTCTAACAGTTCAGTGTGCACACCTCCATGTGGACACACTCATCCTAACAGTTCAGTGTGCACACCTCCACAGGGATACACTCATTGTAACAGTTCAGTGTGCACACCTCCATGTGGACACACTCATTCTAACAGTTCAGTGTGCACACCTCCATGTGGGCACACTCATTCTAACAGTTCAGTGTGCAACCTCCATGGGGACACAGTCATTCTAACAGTTCAGTGTGTACACCTCCATGTGGACACACTCATTCTAACAGTTCAGTGTGCACACCTCCATGTGGGCACACTCATTCTAACAGTTCAGTGTGCACAACTCCACAGGGACACACTCATTCTAACAGTTCATTGTGCACACCTCCATGTGGGCACACTCATTCTAACAGTTCAGTGTGCACACCTCCATGTGGACATACTTATTCTAACAGTTCAGTGTGCACACCACCATGTGGGCACACTCATTCTAACAGTTCAGTGTGCACACCTCCATGTGGGCACACTCATACTAACAGTTTATTGTGCACACTTCCATGTAGGCACACTCATTCTAACAGTTCAGTGTGCCCACCTCCATGTGGACACACTCATTCTAACTGTTCAGTGTGAACACCTCCATGTGGACACAATTATTCTAACAGTTCAGTGTGCACACCTCCATGTGGACACACTCATTCTAACATTTCAGTGTGCACACCTCCACAGGGACACACTCATTCTAACAGTTCAGTGTGCACACCTCCATGTGGGCACACTCATTCTAACAGTTCAGTGTGCACACCTCCATGTGGACACACTCATACTAACAGTTCAGTGTGCACACTTCCATGTGGACACACTCATTCTAACAGTTCAGTGTGCTCACCTCCATGTGGACAAATTCTAACACTTCAGTGTGCACACCTCCATATTGACACACTCATTCTAACATTTCAGTGTGCACACCTCCACAGGGACACACTCATTCTAACAGTTCAGTGTGCACACCTCCATGTGGACACACTCATTCTAACAGTTCAGTGTGCACACCTCCATGTGGACACACTCATCCTAACAGTTCAGTGTGCACACCTCCACAGGGATACACTCATTGTAACAGTTCAGTGTGCACACCTCCATGTGGACACACTCATTGTAACAGTTCAGTGTGCACACCTCCATGTGGGCACACTCATTCTAACAGTTCAGTGTGCACACCTCCATGGGGACACACTCATTCTAACAGTTCAGTGTGTACACCTCCATGTGGACACACTCATTCTAACAGTTCAGTGTGCACACCTCCATGTGGGCACACTCATTCTAACAGTTCAGTGTGCACAACTCCACAGGGACACACTCATTCTAACAGTTCAGTGTGCACACCTCCATGGGGACACACTCATTCTAACAGTTCAGTGTGTACATCTCCATGTCGACACACTCATTCTAACAGTTCAGTGTGCACACCTCCATGTGGGCACACTCATCCTAACAGTTCAGTGTGCACAACTCCACAGGGATACCCTCATTGTAACAGTTCAGTGTGCACACCACCATGTGGACACACTCATTCTAACAGTTCAGTGTGCACACCTCCAGGTGGACACACTCATTCTAACAGTTCAGTGTGCACACATACATGTGGGCACAATCATTCCAACAGTTCAGTGTGCACACCTCTATGTGGGCACACTCATTCTAACAGTTCAGTGTGCACACTTCCATGTGGACACAATCATTCTAACAGTTCAGTGTGCACACCTCCATGTGGACACACTCATCCTAACAGTTCAGTGTGCACAACTCCACAGGGATACACTCATTGTAGCAGTTCAGTGTGCACACCTCCATGTGGGCACACTCATTCTAACAGTTCAGTGTGCACACCTCCATGTGGACACACTCATTCTAACATTTCAGTGTGCACACCTCCACAGGGACACACTCATTCTAACAGTTCAGTGTGCACACCTCCATGTGGACAAATTCTAACACTTCAGTGTGCACACCTTCATGTGGTCACACTCATTCTAACATTTCAGTGTGCACACCTCCACAGGGACACACTCATTCTAACAGTTCAGTGTGCACACCTCCATGTGTGCACACTCATTGTAAAAGTTCAGTGTGCACACCTCCATGTGGACACACTCATACTAACAGTTCAGTGTGCACACCTCCAGGTGGACACACTCATTGTAACAGTTCAGTGTGCTCACCTCCATGTGGACAAATTCTAACACTTCAGTGTGCACACCTCCATATGGACACACTCATTCTAACAGTTCAGTGTGCACACCTCCACAGGGACACACTCATTCTAACAGTTCAGTGTGCACACCTCCATGTGGACAAATTCTAACACTTCAGTGTGCACAACTTCATGTGGTCACACTCATCCTAACATTTCAGTGTGCACACCTCCACAGGGACGCACTCATTCTAACAGTTCAGTTTGCACACCTCCATGTGGGCACAATCATTCTAACAGTTCATTGTGCACAAATCCATGTGGATACACTCATTCTAACTGTTCAGTGTGAACACCTCCATGTGGACACAATTATTCTAACAGTTCAGTGTGCACACCTCCATGTGGACACACTCATTCTAACATTTCAGTGTGCACACCTCCACAGGGACACACTCATTCTAACAGTTCAGTGTGCACAACTACATGTGGGCACACTCATTCTAACAGTTCAGTGTGCACACCTCCATGTGGACACACTCATACTAACAGTTCAGTGTGCACACTTCCATGTGGACACACTCATTCTAACAGTTCAGTGTGCTCACCTCCATGTGGACAAATTCTAACACTTCAGTGTGCACACCTCCATATTGACACATTCATTCTAACAGTTCAGTGTGCACACCTCCACAGGCACACACCCATTCTAACAGTTCAGTGTGCACACCTCCATGTGGACACAATCATTCTAACAGTTCAGTGTGCACACCTCCATGTGGACACACTCATCCTAACAGTTCAGTGTGCACACCTCCACAGGGATACACTCATTGTAACAGTTCAGTGTGCACACCTCCATGTGGACACACTCATTGTAACAGTTCAGTGTGCACACCTCCATGTGGGCACCCTCATTCTAACAGTTCAGTGTGCAACCTCCATGGGGACACAGTCATTCTAACAGTTCAGTGTGTACACCTCCATGTGGACACACTCATTCTAACAGTTCAGTGTGCACACCTCCATGTGGGCACACTCATTCTAACAGTTCAGTGTGCACAACTCCACAGGGACACACTCATTCTAACAGTTCATTGTGCACACCTCCATGTGGGCACACTCATTCTAACAGTTCAGTGTGCACACCTCCATGTGGACATACTTATTAACAGTTCAGTGTGCACACCACCATGTGGGCACACTCATTCTAACAGTTCAGTGTGCACACCTCCATGTGGGCACACTCATACTAACAGTTTATTGTGCACACTTCCATGTAGGCACACTCATTCTAACAGTTCAGTGTGCCCACCTCCATGTGGACACACTCATTCTAACTGTTCAGTGTGAACACCTCCATGTGGACACAATTATTCTAACAGTTCAGTGTGCACACCTCCATGTGGACACACTCATTCTAACATTTCAGTGTGCACACCTCCACAGGGACACACTCATTCTAACAGTTCAGTGTGCACACCTCCATGTGGGCACACTCATTCTAACAGTTCAGTGTGCACACCTCCATGTGGACACACTCATACTAACAGTTCAGTGTGCACACTTCCATGTGGACACACTCATTCTAACAGTTCAGTGTGCTCACCTCCATGTGGACAAATTCTAACACTTCAGTGTGCACACCTCCATATTGACACACTCATTCTAACATTTCAGTGTGCACACCTCCACAGGGACACACTCATTCTAACAGTTCAGTGTGCACACCTCCATGTGGACACACTCATTCTAACAGTTCAGTGTGCACACCTCCATGTGGACACACTCATCCTAACAGTTCAGTGTGCACACCTCCACAGGGATACACTCATTGTAACAGTTCAGTGTGCACACCTCCATGTGGACACACTCATTGTAACAGTTCAGTGTGCACACCTCCATGTGGGCACACTCATTCTAACAGTTCAGTGTGCACACCTCCATGGGGACACACTCATTCTAACAGTTCAGTGTGTACACCTCCATGTGGACACACTCATTCTAACAGTTCAGTGTGCACACCTCCATGTGGGCACACTCATTCTAACAGTTCAGTGTGCACAACTCCACAGGGACACACTCATTCTAACAGTTCAGTGTGCACACCTCCATGGGGACACACTCATTCTAACAGTTCAGTGTGTACATCTCCATGTCGACACACTCATTCTAACAGTTCAGTGTGCACACCTCCATGTGGGCACACTCATCCTAACAGTTCAGTGTGCACAACTCCACAGGGATACCCTCATTGTAACAGTTCAGTGTGCACACCACCATGTGGACACACTCATTCTAACAGTTCAGTGTGCACACCTCCAGGTGGACACACTCATTCTAACAGTTCAGTGTGCACACATACATGTGGGCACAATCATTCCAACAGTTCAGTGTGCACACCTCTATGTGGACACACTCATTCTAACAGTTCAGTGTGCACACCTCCATGTGGGCACACTCATTCTAACAGTTCAGTGTGCACAACTCCACAGGGACACACTCATTCTAACAGTTCAGTGTGCACACCTCCATGGGGACACACTCATTCTAACAGTTCAGTGTGTACACCTCCATGTGGACACACTCATTCTAACAGTTCAGTGTGCACACCTCCATGTGGACACACTCATCCTAACAGTTCAGTGTGCACAACTCCACAGGGATACACTCATTGTAACAGTTCAGTGTGCACACCACCATGTGGACACACTCATTCTAACAGTTCAGGGTGCACACCGCCATATGGACACACTCATTCTAACAGTTCAGTGTGCACACCTCCATGTGGGCACAATCATTCTAACAGTTCACTGTGCACACCTCCATGTGGGCACACTCATTCTAACAGTTCAGTGTGCACACCTCCATGTGGACACAATCATTCTAACAGTTCAGTGTGCACACCTCCATGTGGACACACTCATCCTAACAGTTCAGTGTGCACAACTCCACAGGGATACACTCATTGTAACAGTTCAGTGTGCACACCTCCATGTGGGCACACTCATTCTAACAGTTCAGTGTGCACACCTCCATATGGACACATTCATTCTAACAGTTCAGAGTGCTCACCTCCATGTGGACAATTTCTAACACTTCAGTGTGCACACCTCCATGTGGACACACTCATTCTAACATTTCAGTGTGCACACCTCCACAGGGACACACTCATTCTAACAGTTCAGTGTGCACACCTCCATGTGGACAAATTCTAACACTTCAGTGTGCACACCTTCATGTGGTCACACACATTCTAACATTTCAGTGTGCACACCTCCACAGGGACACACTCATTCTAACAGTTCAGTGTGCACACATCCATGTGGGCACACTCATTGTAACAGTTCAGTGTGCACACCTCCATGTGGACACACTCATACTAACAGTTCAGTGTGCACACCTCCAGGTGGACACACTCATTGTAACAGTTCAGTGTGCTCACCTCTATGTGGACAAATTCTAACACTTCAGTGTGCACACCTCCATATGGACACACTCATTCTAACAGTTCAGTGTGCACACCTCCATGTGGACACAATCATTCTAACAGTTCTGTGTGCACACCTCCATGTGGACACACTCATCCTAACAGTTCAGTGTGCACAACTCCACAGGGATACACTCATTGTAACAGTTCAGTGTGCACACCACCATGTGGACACACTCATTCTAACAGTTCAGTGTGCACACCTCCATGTGGACACACTCATTCTAACAGTTCAGTGTGCACACGTCCATGTGGGCACAATCATACTAACAGTTCATTGTGCACACCTCCATGTGGGCACACTCATTCTAACAGTTCAGTGTGCACACCTCCATGTGGACACAATCATTCTAACAGTTCAGTGTGCACACCTCCATGTGGACACACTCATCCTTACAGTTCAGTGTGCACAACTCCACAGGGATACACTCATTGTAACAGTTCAGTGTGCACACCTCCATGTGGGCACACTCATTGTAACAGTTCAGTGTGCACACCTCCATGTGGACACACTCATATTAACAGTTCAGTGTGCACACCTCCAGGTGGACACACTCATTGTAACAGTTCAGTGTGCTCACCTCCATGTGGAAATTCTAACACTTCAGTGTGCACACCTCCATATGGACACACTCATTCTAACAGTTCAGTGTGCACACCTCCAAAGGGACACACTCATTCTAACAGTTCAGTGTGCACACCTCCATGTGGACACAATCATTCTAAGAGTTCTGTGTGCACACCTCCATGTGGACACACTCATCCTAACAGTTCAGTGTGCACAACTCCACAGGGATACACTCATTGTAACAGTTCAGTGTGCACACCAACATGTGGACACACTCATTCTAACAGTTCAGTGTGCACACCTCCATGTGGACACACTCATTCTAACAGTTCAGTGTGCACACGTCCATGTGGGCACAATCATTCTAACAGTTCAATGTGCACACCTCCATGTGGGCACACTCATTCTAACAGTTCAGTGTGCACACCTCCATGTGGACACAATCATTCTAACAGTTCAGTGTGCACACCTCCATGTGGACACACTCATCCTAACAGTTCAGTGTGCACAACTCTACAGGGATACACTCATTGTAACAGTTCAGTGTGCACACCTCCATGTGGACAAATTCTAACACTTCAGTGTGCACACCTCCATGTGGGCACACTCATTCTAACATTTCAGCGTGCACACCTCCACAGGGACACACTCATTCTAACAGTTTAGTGTGCACACCTCCATGTGGACAAATTCTAACACTTCAGTGTGCACAACTTCATGTGGTCACACTCATCCTAACATTTCAGTGTGCACACCTCCACAGGGACGCACTCATTCTAACAGTTCAGTTTGCACACCTCCATGTGGGCACAATCATTCTAACAGTTCATTGTGCACAAATCCATGTGGATACACTCATTCTAACTGTTCAGTGTGAACACCTCCATGTGGACACAATTATTCTAACAGTTCAGTGTGCACACCTCCATGTGGACACACTCATTCTAACATTTCAGTGTGCACACCTCCACAGGGACACACTCATTCTAACAGTTCAGTGTGCACAACTACATGTGGGCACACTCATTCTAACAGTTCAGTGTGCACACCTCCATGTGGACACACTCATACTAACAGTTCAGTGTGCACACTTCCATGTGGACACACTCATTCTAACAGTTCAGTGTGCTCACCTCCATGTGGACAAATTCTAACACTTCAGTGTGCACACCTCCATATTGACACATTCATTCTAACAGTTCAGTGTGCACACCTCCACAGGCACACACCCATTCTAACAGTTCAGTGTGCACACCTCCATGTGGACACAATCATTCTAACAGTTCAGTGTGCACACCTCCATGTGGACACACTCATCCTAACAGTTCAGTGTGCACACCTCCACAGGGATACACTCATTGTAACAGTTCAGTGTGCACACCTCCATGTGGACACACTCATTGTAACAGTTCAGTGTGCACACCTCCATGTGGGCACACTCATTCTAACAGTTCAGTGTGCAACCTCCATGGGGACACAGTCATTCTAACAGTTCAGTGTGTACACCTCCATGTGGACACACTCATTCTAACAGTTCAGTGTGCACACCTCCATGTGGGCACACTCATTCTAACAGTTCAGTGTGCACAACTCCACAGGGACACACTCATTCTAACAGTTCATTGTGCACACCTCCATGTGGGCACACTCATTCTAACAGTTCAGTGTGCACACCTCCATGTGGACATACTTATTCTAACAGTTCAGTGTGCACACCACCATGTGGGCACACTCATTCTAACAGTTCAGTGTGCACACCTCCATGTGGGCACACTCATACTAACAGTTTATTGTGCACACTTCCATGTAGGCACACTCATTCTAACAGTTCAGTGTGCCCACCTCCATGTGGACACACTCATTCTAACTGTTCAGTGTGAACACCTCCATGTGGACACAATTATTCTAACAGTTCAGTGTGCACACCTCCATGTGGACACACTCATTCTAACATTTCAGTGTGCACACCTCCACAGGGACACACTCATTCTAACAGTTCAGTGTGCACACCTCCATGTGGGCACACTCATTCTAACAGTTCAGTGTGCACACCTCCATGTGGACACACTCATACTAACAGTTCAGTGTGCACACTTCCATGTGGACACACTCATTCTAACAGTTCAGTGTGCTCACCTCCATGTGGACAAATTCTAACACTTCAGTGTGCACACCTCCATATTGACACACTCATTCTAACATTTCAGTGTGCACACCTCCACAGGGACACACTCATTCTAACAGTTCAGTGTGCACACCTCCATGTGGACACACTCATTCTAACAGTTCAGTGTGCACACCTCCATGTGGACACACTCATCCTAACAGTTCAGTGTGCACACCTCCACAGGGATACACTCATTGTAACAGTTCAGTGTGCACACCTCCATGTGGACACACTCATTGTAACAGTTCAGTGTGCACACCTCCATGTGGGCACACTCATTCTAACAGTTCAGTGTGCACACCTCCATGGGGACACACTCATTCTAACAGTTCAGTGTGTACACCTCCATGTGGACACACTCATTCTAACAGTTCAGTGTGCACACCTCCATGTGGGCACACTCATTCTAACAGTTCAGTGTGCACAACTCCACAGGGACACACTCATTCTAACAGTTCAGTGTGCACACCTCCATGGGGACACACTCATTCTAACAGTTCAGTGTGTACATCTCCATGTCGACACACTCATTCTAACAGTTCAGTGTGCACACCTCCATGTGGGCACACTCATCCTAACAGTTCAGTGTGCACAACTCCACAGGGATACCCTCATTGTAACAGTTCAGTGTGCACACCACCATGTGGACACACTCATTCTAACAGTTCAGTGTGCACACCTCCAGGTGGACACACTCATTCTAACAGTTCAGTGTGCACACATACATGTGGGCACAATCATTCCAACAGTTCAGTGTGCACACCTCTATGTGGGCACACTCATTCTAACAGTTCAGTGTGCACACTTCCATGTGGACACAATCATTCTAACAGTTCAGTGTGCACACCTCCATGTGGACACACTCATCCTAACAGTTCAGTGTGCACAACTCCACAGGGATACACTCATTGTAGCAGTTCAGTGTGCACACCTCCATGTGGGCACACTCATTCTAACAGTTCAGTGTGCACACCTCCATGTGGACACACTCATTCTAACATTTCAGTGTGCACACCTCCACAGGGACACACTCATTCTAACAGTTCAGTGTGCACACCTCCATGTGGACAAATTCTAACACTTCAGTGTGCACACCTTCATGTGGTCACACTCATTCTAACATTTCAGTGTGCACACCTCCACAGGGACACACTCATTCTAACAGTTCAGTGTGCACACCTCCATGTGTGCACACTCATTGTAAAAGTTCAGTGTGCACACCTCCATGTGGACACACTCATACTAACAGTTCAGTGTGCACACCTCCAGGTGGACACACTCATTGTAACAGTTCAGTGTGCTCACCTCCATGTGGACAAATTCTAACACTTCAGTGTGCACACCTCCATATGGACACACTCATTCTAACAGTTCAGTGTGCACACCTCCACAGGGACACACTCATTCTAACAGTTCAGTGTGCACACCTCCATGTGGACACAATCATTCTAACAGTTCTGTGTGCACACCTCCATGTGGACACACTCATCCTAACAGTTCAGTGTGCACAACTCCACAGGGATACACTCATTGTAACAGTTCAGTGTTCACACCACCATGTGGACACACTCATTCTACCAGTTCAGTGTGCACACCTCCATGTGGACACACTCATTCTAACAGTTCAGTGTGCACACGTCCATGTGGGCACAATCAGTCTAACAGTTCATTGTGCACACCTCCATGTGGGCACACTCATTCTAACAGTTCAGTGTGCACACCTCCATGTGGACAAATTCTAACACTTCAGTGTGCACACCTCTATGTGGGCACACTCATTCTAACATTTCAGTGTGCACACCTCCACAGGGACACACTCATTCTAACAGTTCAGTGTGCACACCTCCATGTGGACAAATTCTAACACTTCAGTGTGCACAACTTCATTTGGTCACACTCATCCTTACATTTCAGTGTGCACACCTCCACAGGGACGCACTCATTCTAACAGTTCAGTGTGCACACCTCCATGTGGACACACTCATTCTAACTGTTCAGTGTGAACACGTACATGTGGACACAATTATTCTAACAGTTCAGTGTGCACACCTCCATGTGGACACACTCATTCTAACATTTCAGTGTGCACACCTCCACAGGGACACACTCATTCTAACAGTTCAGTGTGCACAAGTACATGTGGGCACACTCATTCTAACAGTTCAGTGTGCACACCTCCATGTGGACACACTCATACTAACAGTTCAGTGTGCACACTTCCATGTGGACACACTCATTCTAACAGTTCAGTGTGCTCACCTCCATGTGGACAAATTCTAACACTTCAGTGTGCACACCTCCATATTGACACACTCATTCTAACAGTTCAGTGTGCACACCTCCACAGGGACACACTCATTCTAACAGTTCAGTGTGCACACCTCCATGTGGACACAATCATTCTAACAGTTCAGTGTGCACACCTCCATGTGGACACACTCATCCTAACAGTTCAGTGTGCACACCTCCACAGGGACACACTCATTCTAACAGTTCAGTGTGCACACCTCCATGTGGACACAATCATTCTAACAGTTCATTGTGCACACCTCCATGTGGGCACACTCATTCTAACAGTTCAGTGTGCACACCTCCACAGGGATACACTCATTGTAACAGTTCAGTGTGTACACCTCCATGTGGACACACTCATCCTAACAGTTCAGTGTGCTCACCTCCATGTGGACAAATTCTAACACTTCAGTGTGCACACCTCCATATTGACACACTCATTCTAACAGTTCAGTGTGCACACCTCCACAGGGACACACTCATTCTAACAGTTCAGTGTGCACACCTCCATGTGGACACACTCATTCTAACAGTTCAGTGTGCACACCTCCATGGGGACACACTCATTCTAACATTTCAGTGTGCACACCTCCATGGGGACACACTCATTCTAACAGTTCAGTGTGTACACCTCCATGTGGACACACTCATCCTAACAGTTCAGTGTGCACACCTCCTTGTGGACAAATTCTAACACTTCAGTGTGCACACCTTCATGTGGACACACTCAACCTAACATTTCAGTGTGCACACCTCCACAGGGACACACTCATTCTAACAGTTCAGTGTGCACACCTCCATGTGGACACACTCATACTAACACTTCAGTGTGCACACCTCCACAGGGACACACTCATTCTAACAGTTCAGTGTGAACACCTCCATGTGGACAAATTCTAACACTTCAGTGTGCACACCTCCATGTGGACACACTCATTCTGACATTTCAGTGTGCACACCTCAACAGGGACACACTCATTCTAACAGTTCAGTGTGCACACCTCCTTGTGGACACAATCATTCTAACAGTTCAGTGTGCACACCTCCACGTGGGCACACTCATTCTAACAGTTCAGTGTGCACACCCCCAGGTGGACACACTTATTATAACAGTTCAGTGTGCACACCTCCATGTGGGCACACTCATTCTAACAGTTCAGTGTGCACACCTCCATGTGGGCACACTCATTCTAACAGTTCAGTGTGCACACCTCCATGTGGACACACTCATTCTAACAGTTCAGTGTGCACACCTCCATGGGGACACACTCATTCTAACAGTTCAGTGTGTACACCTCCATGTGGACACACTCATTCTAACAGTTCAGTGTACACACCTCCATGGGGACACACTCATTCTAACAGTTCAGTGTGTACACCTCCATGTGGACACACTCATTTTAACAGTTCAGTGTGCACACCTCCATGTGGACAAATTCTAACACTTCAGTGTGCACACCTTCATGTGGACACACTCATCCTAACATTTCAGTGTGCACACCTCCACAGGGACACACTCATTCTAACAGTTCAGTGTGCACACCTCCATGTGGACACACTCATACTAACACTTCAGTGTGCACACCTCCACAGGGACACACTCATTCTAACAGTTCAGTGTGAACACCTCCATGTGGACAAATTCTAACACTTCAGTGTGCACACCTCCATGTGGACACACTCATTCTGACATTTCAGTGTGCACACCTCAACAGGGACACAGTCATTCTAACAGTTCAGTGTGCACACCTCCTTGTGGACACAATCATTCTAACAGTTCAGTGTGCACACCTCCACGTGGGCACACTCATTCTAACAGTTCAGTGTGCACACCTCCATGTGGACACACTTATTATAACAGTTCAGTGCGCACACCTTCATGTGGACACACTCAACCTAACATTTCAGTGTGCACACCTCCACAGGGACACACTCATTCTAACAGTTCAGTGTGCACACCTCCATGTGGACACACTCATACTAACACTTCAGTGTGCACACCTCCACAGGGACACACTCATTCTAACAGTTCAGTGTGCACACCTCCATGTGGACACAATCATTCTAACAGTTCATTGTGCACACCTCCATGTGGGCACACTCATTCTAACAGTTCAGTGTGCACACCTCCACAGGGATACACTCATTGTAACAGTTCAGTGTGTACACCTCCATGTGGACACACTCATCCTAACAGTTCAGTGTGCTCACCTCCATGTGGACAAATTCTAACACTTCAGTGTGCACACCTCCATATTGACACACTCATTCTAACAGTTCAGTGTGCACACCTCCACAGGGACACACTCATTCTAACAGTTCAGTGTGCACACCTCCATGTGGACACACTCATTCTAACAGTTCAGTGTGCACACCTCCATGGGGACACACTCATTCTAACATTTCAGTGTGCACACCTCCATGGGGACACACTCATTCTAACAGTTCAGTGTGTACACCTCCATGTGGACACACTCATTCTAACAGTTCAGTGTGCACACCTCCATGTGGACAAATTCTAACACTTAAGTGTGCACACCTCCATGTGGACACACTCATTCTAATAGTTCAGTGTGCACACCTCCATGTGGACAAATTCTAACACTTCAGTGTGCACACCTCCATGTGGGCACACTCATTCTAACATTTCAGCGTGCACACCTCCACAGGGACACACTCATTCTAACAGTTTAGTGTGCACACCTCCATGTGGACAAATTCTAACACTTCAGTGTGCACAACTTCATGTGGTCACACTCATCCTAACATTTCAGTGTGCACACCTCCACAGGGACGTACTCATTCTAACAGTTCAGTTTGCACACCTCCATGTGGGCACAATCATTCTAACAGTTCATTGTGCACAAATCCATGTGGATACACTCATTCTAACTGTTCAGTGTGAACACCTCCATGTGGACACAATTATTCTAACAGTTCAGTGTGCACACCTCCATGTGGACACACTCATTCTAACATTTCAGTGTGCACACCTCCACAGGGACACACTCATTCTAACAGTTCAGTGTGCACAACTACATGTGGGCACACTCATTCTAACAGTTCAGTGTGCACACCTCCATGTGGACACACTCATACTAACAGTTCAGTGTGCACACTTCCATGTGGACACACTCATTCTAACAGTTCAGTGTGCTCACCTCCATGTGGACAAATTCTAACACTTCAGTGTGCACACCTCCATATTGACACATTCTTTCTAACAGTTCAGTGTGCACACCTCCACAGGCACACACCCATTCTAACAGTTCAGTGTGCACACCTCCATGTGGACACAATCATTCTAACAGTTCAGTGTGCACACCTCCATGTGGACACACTCATCCTAACAGTTCAGTGTGCACACCTCCACAGGGATACACTCATTGTAACAGTTCAGTGTGCACACCTCCATGTGGACACACTCATTGTAACAGTTCAGTGTGCACACCTCCATGTGGGCACACTCATTCTAACAGTTCAGTGTGCAACCTCCATGGGGACACAGTCATTCTAACAGTTCAGTGTGTACACCTCCATGTGGACACACTCATTCTAACAGTTCAGTGTGCACACCTCCATGTGGGCACACTCATTCTAACAGTTCAGTGTGCACAACTCCACAGGGACACACTCATTCTAACAGTTCATTGTGCACACCTCCATGTGGGCACACTCATTCTAACAGTTCAGTGTGCACACCTCCATGTGGACATACTTATTCTAACAGTTCAGTGTGCACACCACCATGTGGGCACACTCATTCTAACAGTTCAGTGTGCACACCTCCATGTGGGCACACTCATACTAACAGTTTATTGTGCACACTTCCATGTAGGCACACTCATTCTAACAGTTCAGTGTGCCCACCTCCATGTGGACACACTCATTCTAACTGTTCAGTGTGAACACCTCCATGTGGACACAATTATTCTAACAGTTCAGTGTGCACACCTCCATGTGGACACACTCATTCTAACATTTCAGTGTGCACACCTCCACAGGGACACACTCATTCTAACAGTTCAGTGTGCACACCTCCATGTGGGCACACTCATTCTAACAGTTCAGTGTGCACACCTCCATGTGGACACACTCATACTAACAGTTCAGTGTGCACACTTCCATGTGGACACACTCATTCTAACAGTTCAGTGTGCTCACCTCCATGTGGACAAATTCTAACACTTCAGTGTGCACACCTCCATATTGACACACTCATTCTAACATTTCAGTGTGCACACCTCCACAGGGACACACTCATTCTAACAGTTCAGTGTGCACACCTCCATGTGGACACACTCATTCTAACAGTTCAGTGTGCACACCTCCATGTGGACACACTCATCCTAACAGTTCAGTGTGCACACCTCCACAGGGATACACTCATTGTAACAGTTCAGTGTGCACACCTCCATGTGGACACACTCATTGTAACAGTTCAGTGTGCACACCTCCATGTGGGCACACTCATTCTAACAGTTCAGTGTGCACACCTCCATGGGGACACACTCATTCTAACAGTTCAGTGTGTACACCTCCATGTGGACACACTCATTCTAACAGTTCAGTGTGCACACCTCCATGTGGGCACACTCATTCTAACAGTTCAGTGTGCACAACTCCACAGGGACACACTCATTCTAACAGTTCAGTGTGCACACCTCCATGGGGACACACTCATTCTAACAGTTCAGTGTGTACATCTCCATGTCGACACACTCATTCTAACAGTTCAGTGTGCACACCTCCATGTGGGCACACTCATCCTAACAGTTCAGTGTGCACAACTCCACAGGGATACCCTCATTGTAACAGTTCAGTGTGCACACCACCATGTGGACACACTCATTCTAACAGTTCAGTGTGCACACCTCCAGGTGGACACACTCATTCTAACAGTTCAGTGTGCACACATACATGTGGGCACAATCATTCCAACAGTTCAGTGTGCACACCTCTATGTGGGCACACTCATTCTAACAGTTCAGTGTGCACACTTCCATGTGGACACAATCATTCTAACAGTTCAGTGTGCACACCTCCATGTGGACACACTCATCCTAACAGTTCAGTGTGCACAACTCCACAGGGATACACTCATTGTAGCAGTTCAGTGTGCACACCTCCATGTGGGCACACTCATTCTAACAGTTCAGTGTGCACACCTCCATGTGGACACACTCATTCTAACATTTCAGTGTGCACACCTCCACAGGGACACACTCATTCTAACAGTTCAGTGTGCACACCTCCATGTGGACAAATTCTAACACTTCAGTGTGCACACCTTCATGTGGTCACACTCATTCTAACATTTCAGTGTGCACACCTCCACAGGGACACACTCATTCTAACAGTTCAGTGTGCACACCTCCATGTGTGCACACTCATTGTAAAAGTTCAGTGTGCACACCTCCATGTGGACACACTCATACTAACAGTTCAGTGTGCACACCTCCAGGTGGACACACTCATTGTAACAGTTCAGTGTGCTCACCTCCATGTGGACAAATTCTAACACTTCAGTGTGCACACCTCCATATGGACACACTCATTCTAACAGTTCAGTGTGCACACCTCCACAGGGACACACTCATTCTAACAGTTCAGTGTGCACACCTCCATGTGGACACAATCATTCTAACAGTTCTGTGTGCACACCTCCATGTGGACACACTCATCCTAACAGTTCAGTGTGCACAACTCCACAGGGATACACTCATTGTAACAGTTCAGTGTTCACACCACCATGTGGACACACTCATTCTACCAGTTCAGTGTGCACACCTCCATGTGGACACACTCATTCTAACAGTTCAGTGTGCACACGTCCATGTGGGCACAATCAGTCTAACAGTTCATTGTGCACACCTCCATGTGGCACACTCATTCTAACAGTTCAGTGTGCACACCTCCATGTGGACAAATTCTAACACTTCAGTGTGCACACCTCCATGTGGGCACACTCATTCTAACATTTCAGTGTGCACACCTCCACAGGGACACACTCATTCTAACAGTTCAGTGTGCACACCTCCATGTGGACAAATTCTAACACTTCAGTGTGCACAACTTCATTTGGTCACACTCATCCTTACATTTCAGTGTGCACACCTCCACAGGGACGCACTCATTCTAACAGTTCAGTGTGCACACCTCCATGTGGACACACTCATTCTAACTGTTCAGTGTGAACACGTACATGTGGACACAATTATTCTAACAGTTCAGTGTGCACACCTCCATGTGGACACACTCATTCTAACATTTCAGTGTGCACACCTCCACAGGGACACACTCATTCTAACAGTTCAGTGTGCACAAGTACATGTGGGCACACTCATTCTAACAGTTCAGTGTGCACACCTCCATGTGGACACACTCATACTAACAGTTCAGTGTGCACACTTCCATGTGGACACACTCATTCTAACAGTTCAGTGTGCTCACCTCCATGTGGACAAATTCTAACACTTCAGTGTGCACACCTCCATATTGACACACTCATTCTAACAGTTCAGTGTGCACACCTCCACAGGGACACACTCATTCTAACAGTTCAGTGTGCACACCTCCATGTGGACACAATCATTCTAACAGTTCAGTGTGCACACCTCCATGTGGACACACTCATCCTAACAGTTCAGTGTGCACACCTCCACAGGGACACACTCATTCTAACAGTTCAGTGTGCACACCTCCATGTGGACACAATCATTCTAACAGTTCATTGTGCACACCTCCATGTGGGCACACTCATTCTAACAGTTCAGTGTGCACACCTCCACAGGGATACACTCATTGTAACAGTTCAGTGTGTACACCTCCATGTGGACACACTCATCCTAACAGTTCAGTGTGCTCACCTCCATGTGGACAAATTCTAACACTTCAGTGTGCACACCTCCATATTGACACACTCATTCTAACAGTTCAGTGTGCACACCTCCACAGGGACACACTCATTCTAACAGTTCAGTGTGCACACCTCCATGTGGACACACTCATTCTAACAGTTCAGTGTGCACACCTCCATGGGGACACACTCATTCTAACATTTCAGTGTGCACACCTCCATGGGGACACACTCATTCTAACAGTTCAGTGTGTACACCTCCATGTGGACACACTCATCCTAACAGTTCAGTGTGCACACCTCCTTGTGGACAAATTCTAACACTTCAGTGTGCACACCTTCATGTGGACACACTCAACCTAACATTTCAGTGTGCACACCTCCACAGGGACACACTCATTCTAACAGTTCAGTGTGCACACCTCCATGTGGACACACTCATACTAACACTTCAGTGTGCACACCTCCACAGGGACACACTCATTCTAACAGTTCAGTGTGAACACCTCCATGTGGACAAATTCTAACACTTCAGTGTGCACACCTCCATGTGGACACACTCATTCTGACATTTCAGTGTGCACACCTCAACAGGGACACACTCATTCTAACAGTTCAGTGTGCACACCTCCTTGTGGACACAATCATTCTAACAGTTCAGTGTGCACACCTCCACGTGGGCACACTCATTCTAACAGTTCAGTGTGCACACCCCCAGGTGGACACACTTATTATAACAGTTCAGTGTGCACACCTCCATGTGGGCACACTCATTCTAACAGTTCAGTGTGCACACCTCCATGTGGGCACACTCATTCTAACAGTTCAGTGTGCACACCTCCATGTGGACACACTCATTCTAACAGTTCAGTGTGCACACCTCCATGGGGACACACTCATTCTAACAGTTCAGTGTGTACACCTCCATGTGGACACACTCATTCTAACAGTTCAGTGTACACACCTCCATGGGGACACACTCATTCTAACAGTTCAGTGTGTACACCTCCATGTGGACACACTCATTTTAACAGTTCAGTGTGCACACCTCCATGTGGACAAATTCTAACACTTCAGTGTGCACACCTTCATGTGGACACACTCATCCTAACATTTCAGTGTGCACACCTCCACAGGGACACACTCATTCTAACAGTTCCGTGTGCACACCTCCATGTGGACACACTCATACTAACACTTCAGTGTGCACACCTCCACAGGGACACACTCATTCTAACAGTTCAGTGTGAACACCTCCATGTGGACAAATTCTAACACTTCAGTGTGCACACCTCCATGTGGACACACTCATTCTGACATTTCAGTGTGCACACCTCAACAGGGACACAGTCATTCTAACAGTTCAGTGTGCACACCTCCTTGTGGACACAATCATTCTAACAGTTCAGTGTGCACACCTCCACGTGGGCACACTCATTCTAACAGTTCAGTGTGCACACCTCCATGTGGACACACTTATTATAACAGTTCAGTGCGCACACCTTCATGTGGACACACTCAACCTAACATTTCAGTGTGCACACCTCCACAGGGACACACTCATTCTAACAGTTCAGTGTGCACACCTCCATGTGGACACACTCATACTAACACTTCAGTGTGCACACCTCCACAGGGACACACTCATTCTAACAGTTCAGTGTGCACACCTCCATGTGGACACAATCATTCTAACAGTTCATTGTGCACACCTCCATGTGGGCACACTCATTCTAACAGTTCAGTGTGCACACCTCCACAGGGATACACTCATTGTAACAGTTCAGTGTGTACACCTCCATGTGGACACACTCATCCTAACAGTTCAGTGTGCTCACCTCCATGTGGACAAATTCTAACACTTCAGTGTGCACACCTCCATATTGACACACTCATTCTAACAGTTCAGTGTGCACACCTCCACAGGGACACACTCATTCTAACAGTTCAGTGTGCACACCTCCATGTGGACACACTCATTCTAACAGTTCAGTGTGCACACCTCCATGGGGACACACTCATTCTAACATTTCAGTGTGCACACCTCCATGGGGACACACTCATTCTAACAGTTCAGTGTGTACACCTCCATGTGGACACACTCATCCTAACAGTTCAGTGTGCACACCTCCTTGTGGACAAATTCTAACACTTCAGTGTGCACACCTTCATGTGGACACACTCAACCTAACATTTCAGTGTGCACACCTCCACAGGGACACACTCATTCTAACAGTTCAGTGTGCACACCTCCATGTGGACACACTCATACTAACACTTCAGTGTGCACACCTCCACAGGGACACACTCATTCTAACAGTTCAGTGTGAACACCTCCATGTGGACAAATTCTAAAACTTCAGTGTGCACACCTCCATGTGGACACACTCATTCTGACATTTCAGTGTGCACACCTCAACAGGGACACACTCATTCTAACAGTTCAGTGTGCACACCTCCTTGTGGACACAATCATTCTAACAGTTCAGTGTGCACACCTCCACGTGGGCACACTCATTCTAACAGTTCAGTGTGCACACCTCCATGTGGACACACTTATTATAACAGTTCAGTGTGCACACCTCCATGTGGGCACACTCATTCTAACAGTTCAGTGTGCACACCTCCATGTGGGCACACTCATTCTAACAGTTCAGTGTGCACAACTCCACAGGGACACACTCATTCTAACAGTTCAGTGTGCACACCTCCATGGGGACACACTCATTCTAACAGTTCAGTGTGTACACCTCCATGTGGACACACTCATTCTAACAGTTCAGTGTACACACCTCCATGGGGACACACTCATTCTAACAGTTCAGTGTGTACACCTCCATGTAGACACACTCATTTTAACAGTTCAGTGTGCACACCTCCATGTGGACAAATTCTAACACTTCAGTGTGCACACCTTCATGTGGACACACTCATCCTAACCTTTCAGTGTGCACACCTCCACAGGGACACACTCATTCTAACAGTTCAGTGTGCACACCACCATGTGGACACACTCATACTAACACTTCAGTGTGCACACCTCCACAGGGACACACTCATTCTAACAGTTCAGTGTGAACACCTCCATGTGGAGAAATTCTAACACTTCAGTGTGCACACCTCCATGTGGACACACTCATTCTGACATTTCAGTGTGCACACCTCAACAGGGACACACTCATTCTAAGAGTTCAGTGTGCACACCTCCTTGTGGACACAATCATTCTAACAGTTCAGTGTGCACACCTCCACGTGGGCACACTCATTCTAACAATTCAGTGTGCACACCTCCATGTGGACACACTTATTATAACAGTTCAGTGCGCACACCTCCATGTGGGCACACTCATTCTAACAGTTCAGTGTGCACACCTCCATGTGGGCACACTCATTCTAACATTTTAGTGTGCACACTTCCATGTGGACACACTCATTCTAAAAGTTCAGTGTGCACACCTCCATGTGGACACACTCATTCTAACAGTTCAGTGTGCACACCTCCATTTGGACACACTCATTCTAACAGTTCAGTGTGCACACCTCCATGTGGACAAATTCTAACACTTCAGTGTGCACACCTCCATGTGGACACACACATTCTAACATTTCAGTGTGCACACCTCCACAGGGACACACTCATTCTAACAGTTCAGTGTGCACACCTCCATGTGGACACAATCCTTCTAACACTTCAGTGTGCACACCTCCATGTGGGCACACTCATTTTAACAGTTCAGTGTGCACACCTCCATGTGGGCACACTCATTCTAACAGTTCAGTGTGCACACCTCCACAGGGACACAATCATTCTAACAGTTCAGTGTGCACACCTCTATGTGGACAAATTCTAACAGTTCAGTGTGCACACCTCCATGTGGACACACTCATTCTAACAGTTCAGTGTGCACAACTCCATGTGGACACATTCTAACAGTTCAGTGTGCACACCTCCATGTGCACATAATCATTCTAACAGTTCAGTGTGCACACCTCCATGTGGACACATTCTAACAGTTCAGTGTTGACACCTCCATGTGTACACACTCATTCTAACAGTTCCGTGTGCACACCTCCATGTGGACACACTCATTCTAACACTTCAGTGTGCACACCTCCTTGTGTACACTCTCATTCCAACATTACAGCGTGCACACCTCCATGTGGACACACTCATTCTAACATTTCAGTGTGCACACCTACACAGAGACACACTCATTCTAACAATTTAGTGTGCACACCTCCATGTGGACATACTCATTCTAACAGTTCAGGGTGCACACCTCCATGTAGACACACTCATTCTAACAGTTCAGTGGGCACACCTCCTTGTGGACACATTCTAACAGTTCAGTGTGGACACCTCCATGTATACACACTCATTCTAAAAGTTCAGTGTGCACACCTCCATGTGAACACAATCATTCTAATAGTTCAGTGTGCACAACTCCATGTGTACACACTCATTCTAACATTTCAGTGTGCACACCTCCAGGTGGACACACTCTTTCTAACAGTTCAGAGTGCATACCTCCACAAAGACACAGTCATTCTAACAGTTCAGTGTGCACACCTCCATGTGGACACAATCATTCTAATAGTTCAGTGTGCACACCTCCATGTGGACACAGTCATTCTAACAGTTCTGTGTGCACACCTCCATGTGGACACAATCATTTTAACAGTTCTGTGTGCACACCTCCACATGGACACAATCATTTTAACAGGTCAGTGTGCACACTTCCATGTGCGCACACTCATTCTAACAGTTCAGTATGCACCCCTCCATGTGGACACATTATAACAGTTCAGTGTGCACACCTCCACAGGACCCACTCATTCTAAAGGTTCAGTGTTCACACCTCCATGTGGACACACTCATTCTAACAGTTCAGTGTTCACACCTCCATGTGGATAAATTCATTCTAATAGTTCAGTGTGCACACCTCCACAGGGACACACTCATTCTAACAGTTCAGTGTGCACACCTCCATGTGGACACAATCATTTTAACAGTTCAGTGTGCACAACTCCACAGGGAAACACTCATTCTAACAATTCAGTGTGCACACCTCCATGTGGAGACACTCATTCTAACAGTTGAGTGTGCACACCTCCATGTGGGCACACTCATTCTAACAGTTCAGTGTTCACACCTCCACAGGGACACAATCATTCTAACAGTTCAGTGTTCACACCTCCATGTGGGCACTCATTCTAACAGTTAAGTGTGCACACCTCCACGTGGGCACACTCATTTTAACTGTTCAGTGTGCACACCCCTATGTGGACAAATTCTAACAATTCAGTGTGCACACGTCCATGTGGACACACTCATTCTAACAGTTCAGTGTGCACAACTCCATGTGGACACATTCTAACAGTTCAGTGTGCACACCTCCATGTGGACACAATCATTCTAACAGTTCAGTGTGCACACCTCCATGTGGACACATTCTAACAGTTCAGTGTGGACACCTCCATGTGTACACACTCATTCTAACACTTCAGTGTGCACACCTCCTTTGGACACACTCATTCCAACATTTCAGCATGCACACCTCCATGTGGACGCACTCATTCTAACATTTCAGTGTGCACACTTCCACAGGGACAAACTCATTCTAACAGTTCAGTGTGCACACCTCCACAGGGACACACTCATTCTAACAGTTCAGTGTGCACACCTCCATGTGGACACACTCATTCTAACAGTTCAGTGTGCACACCTCCATGTGGACACATTCTAACAGTTCAGTGTGGACACCTCCATGTATACTCAATCATTCTAAAAGTTCAGTGTGCACACCTCCATGTGAACACAATCATTCTAATAGTTCAGTGTGCACACCTCCATGTGTACACACTCATTCTAACATTTCAGTGTGCACACCTCCAGGTGGACACACTCTTTCTAACAGTTCACAGTGCATACCTCCACAGGGACACAGTCAATCTAACAGTTCAGTGTGCACACCTTCATGTGGACACAATCATTCTAATAGTTCAGTGTGCACACCTCCATGTGGACACAGTCTTTCTAACAGTTCAGTGTGCACACCTCCATGTGGACACAATCATTTTAACAGTTCAGTGTGCACACCTCCACATGGACACACTCATTTTAACAGGTCAGTGTGCACACCTCCATGTGGACACACTCATTCTAACAGTTCAGTATGCACCCCTCCATGTGGACACATTATAACAGTTCAGTGTGCACACCTCCACAGGGACCCACTCATTCTAACAGTTCAGTGTGCACACCTCCATGTGGACACACTCATTCTAACAGTTCAGTGTTCACACCTCCATGTGGACACAATCATTCTAATAGTTCAGTGTGCACACCTCCACAGGGACACACTCATTCTAACAGTTTAGTGTGCACAGCTCCATGTGGACAACTCATTCTAACAGTTCAGTGTGCACACCTCTATGTGGACACATTCTAACACTTCAGTGTGCACACCTCCATGTGGACACACTCATTCTAACAGTTCAGTGTGCACAAATCCATGTGGGCACACTCATTCTAACAGTTCAGTGTGCACACCTCCATGTGGACACACTCATTCTAACAGTTCAGTGTGCACACCTCCATGTGGACACACTCATTCTAACATTTCAGTGTGCACACCTCCATGTGGGCACACTCACTCTAACAGTTCAGTGTGCACACCTCCATGTGGACACAATCATCCTAATAGTTCAGTGTGCACACCTCCATGTGGACACAGTTATTCTAACAGTTCAGTGTGCACACCTATGTGTGGACAAACTCATTCTAACAGTTCTGAGTGCATACCTCACAGGGACACAGTCATTCTACAGTTCAGTGTGCACACCTCCATGTGGAAACAATCATTCTAACAGTTCATTGTGCACACCTCTATGTGGAAACACTCATTCTAACAGTTCAGTGTGCACAACTCCATGTGGACATATTCTAACAGTTCAGTGTGCACACCTCCATGTGGACACAATCATTCTAACAGTTCAGTGTGCACACCTCCATGTTGACACATTCTAACAGTTCAGTGTGGACACCTCCATGTGTACACACTCATTCTAACAGTTCCGTGTGCACACCTCCATGTGGACACACTCATTCTATCACTTCAGTGTGCACACCTCCTTGTGGACACACTCATTCCAACATTTCAGCATGCACACCTCCATGTGGACACACTCATTCTAACATTTCAGTGTGCACACCTCCACAGGGACACACTCATTCTAACAGTTCAGTGTGCACACCTCCATGTGGACACACTCATTCTAACAGTTCAGTGTGCAAACCTCCATGTTGACACATTCTAACAGTTCTGTGTGCACACCTCCATGTGGACACACTCATTCTAACAGTTCAGTGTGCAAACCTCCATGTAGACACACTCATTCTAACAGTTCAAGTGCACACGTCCATGTGGACACACTCATTCTAACAGTTCAGTGTGCACACCTCCATGTGGACACAGTCATTCTAACAGTTCAGTGTGCACACTTCCATGTGGGCACACTCATTCTAACAGTTCAGTGTGCACACCTCTATGTGGACACACTCATTCTAACAGTTCAGTGTGCACACCTCCATGTGGACACAATCATTCTAAAAGTTCAGTGTGCACACCTCCATGGGGGCATACTCATTCTAACAGTACAGTGTGCACACCTCCATGTGGGCACACTCATTCTAACATTTCAGTGTGCACACCTCCATGTGGACACACTCATTCTAACAGTTCAGTGTGCACACCTCCACAGGGATAAACTCATTCTAACAGTTCAATGTGCACACCTCCATGTGGACACACTCATTCTAACAGTTCATTGTGCACACTGCCATGTGGGCACAGTCATTCTAACAGTTCAGTGTGCACACCTCCATGTGGACACAGTCATTCTAACAGTTCAGTGTGTACAACTCCATGTGGACACACTCATTCTAACAGTTCAGTGTCCACACCTCCATGTGGACACACTCATTCTAACAGTTCAGTGTGCACAACTCCATGTGGACACACTCATTCTAACAGTTCAGTGTGCTCACCTCCATGTGGGCACACTCATTCTAACAGTTCAGTGAGCACACCTCCATGTGGACACACACATTCTAACAGTTCAGTGTGCATACCTCCATGTGGATACACTCATTCTAACAATACAGTGTGCACACCTTCATGTAGAAATATTCTAACAGTTCAGTATGCATACCTCCAGGTGGGCACCCACATTCTAAAAGTTCAGTGTGCACACCTCTATGTGGACACACTCATTCTAACAGTTCAGTGTGCACACCTCCACAGGGACACACTCATTCTAACAGTTCAGTGTGCACACCTCCATGTGGACACACACATTCTAACATTTCAGTGTGCACACCTCCATGTGGAAACACTCATTCTAACAGTTCAGTGTGCACAGCTCCACAGGGACACACTCATTCTAACATTTCAGTGTGCACACCTCCATGTGGACACACTCATTCTAACATTTCAGTGTGCACACCTCCATTTGGACAAATTCTAACTCTTCGGTGTGCACACCTCCATGTGGACACACTCATTCTAACAGTTCAGTGTGCACACCTCCATGTGGACACAGTCATTCTAACAGTTCAGTGTGCACACCTCCATGTGGACACACTCATTCTAACAGTTCAGTGTGTATACCTCCATGTGGACACACTCATTCTAACATTTCAGTGTGCACACCTCCATGTGGACACACTCATTCTAACAGTTCAGTGTGCACACCTCCATGTGGGCACACTCATTCTAACAGTTCAGTGTGCACACCTCCATGTGGACACAATCATTCTAAAAGTTCAGTGTGCTCACCTCCATGTGGGCATACTCATTCTAACAGTACAGTGTGCACACCTCCATGTGGGCACACTCATTCTAACAGTTCAGTGTGCACACCTCCATGTGGACACACTCATTCTAACATTTCAGTGTGCACACCTCCATGTGGACACACTCATTCTAACAGTTCAGTGTGCACACCTCCATGTGGACACACTCATTCTAACAGTTCAGTGTGCACACCTCCACAGGGATAAACTCATTCTAACAGTTCAATGTGCACACCTCCGTGTGGACCCACTCATTCTAACAGTTCATTGTGCATACTGCCATGTGGGCACAGTCATTCTAACAGTTCAGTGTGCACACCTCCATGTGGACACAGTCATTCTAACAGTTCAGTGTGTACAACTCCATGTGGACACACACATTCTAAAATTTCAGTGTGCACAACTCCATGTGGAAACACTCATTCTAACAGTTCAGTGTGCACACCTCCATGTGGACACAGTCATTCTAACAGTTCAGTGTGCACACCTCCATGTGGACACACTCATTCTAACAGTTCAGTGTGCACACCTCCATGTGGACACACTCATTCTAAAAGTTCAGTGTGCACACCTACATTTGGACAAATTCTAACTCTTCGGTGTGCACACCTCCATTTGGACACACTCATTCTAACAGTTCAATGTGCACACCTCCATGTGGACACAGTCATTCTAACAGTTCAGTGTGCACACCTCCATGTGGACACACTCATTCTAACAGTTCAGTGTGCACACTGCCATGTGGGCACAGTCATTCTAACAGTTCAGTGTGCACACCTCCATGTGGACACACTCATTCTAACAGTTCAGTGTGCATACCTCCATGTGGACACACTCATTCTAACAATACAGTGTGCACACCTCCATGTGGAAATATTCTAACAGTTCAGTATGCATACCTCCATGTGGGCACACTCATTCTAAAAGTTCAGTGTGCACACCTCTATGTGGACACACTCATTCTAACAGTTCAGTGTGCACACCTCCACAGGGACACACTCATTCTAACAGTTCAGTGTGCACACCTCCTTGTGGACACACACATTCTAACATTTCAGTGTGCACACCTCCATGTGGAAACACTCATTCTAACACTTCAGTGTGCACAGCTCCACAGGGACACACTCCTTCTAACAGTTCAGTGTGCACAGCTACATGTGGGCACACTCATTCTAACAGTTCAGTGTGCACACCTCCATTTGGACAAATTCTAACTCTTCGGTGTGCACACCTCCATGTGGACACACTCATTCTAACATTTCAGTGTGCACACCTCCATGTGGACACACTTATTCTAACAGTTCAGTGTACACACCTCCATGTGGGCACACTCATTCTAACAGTTCAGTGTGCACACTTCCACAGGGACACACTCATTCTAACAGTTCAGTGTGCACACTTCCACAGGGACACACTCATTCTAACAGTTCAGTGTGCACACCTCCATGTGGACACACTCATTTTAACAGTTCAGTGTGCACACCTCCACAGGGACACAGTCATTCTAACAGTTCAGTGTGCACACCTCCATGTGGACACACTCATTCTAACAGTACAGTGTGCAAACCTCCATGTGGACATATTCTAACAGTTGAGGATGCACACCTCCATGTGGGCACACTCATTCTAACAGTTCAGTGTGCACAACTCCATGTGTACACACTCATTCTAACAGTTCAGTGTGCACACATACATGTGGGCACACTCATTCTAACAGTTTAGTGTGCACACCTCCATGTGGGCACACTCATTCTAACAGTTAAGTGTGCACAACTCCATGTGGACACACTCATTCTAACAGTTCAGTGTGCACACCTCCATGTGGACACACTTATTCTAACATTTTAGTGTGCACACCTCCATGTGGACAAAATCTAACACTTCAGTGTGCACACCTCCATGTGAACACACTCATTCTAAAATTTAGTGTGCACACCTCCACAGGGACACACTCATTCTAATAGTTCAGTGTGCAAACCTCCATGTGGACACAATCATTCTAACAGTTCAGTGTGCACACTTCCAAAGGGACACACTCATTCTAACAGTTCAGTGTGCACACTTCCATGTGGACACACTCATTCTAACAGTTCAGTGTGCACAACTCCATATGGGCACACTCATTCTAACAGTTCAGTGTGCACACCTCCATGTGGACACACTCATTGTAACAGTTCAGTGTGCAGACCTCAATGTGGACAAATTCTAACTCTTCAGTGTGCACACCTCCATGTGGACACACTCATTCTAACATTTCTGTGTGCACACCTCCACAGGGACACACTCATTCTAACAGTTTAGTGTGCACAACTCTATGTGGACACACTCATTCTAACAGTTCAGTGTGCACACCTCCACATGGGCACACTCATTCTGACAGTTCAGTGTGCACACCTCCATGTGGAAAAATTTTAACACTTCGGTGTGCACACCTCCATGTGGACACAATCATTCTAACAGTTCAGTTTGCACACCTCCACAGGGACACATTCATTCTAACAGTTCAGTGTTCACACCTGCATGTGGGCACACTCATTCTAACAGTTCAGTGTGCACACCTCCATGTGGACACACTCATTCTAACAGTTCAGTGTGCACACCTCCATGTGGACACACTCATTCTAACAGTTCAGTGTGCATACCTCCATATGGGCACACTCATTCTAACAGTTCAGTGTGCACACCTCCATGTGGACACACTCATTCTAACATTTCAGTGTGCACACCTCCATGTGGACACACTCATTCTAACAGTTCAGTGTGCACACCTCCATGTGGACACACTCATTCTAACATTTCAGTGTGCACACCTCCATGTGGACCCACTCATTCTAACAGTTCAGTGTACATACCTCCATGTGGACACACTCATTCTAACAATACAGTGTGCACACCTCCATGTGGAAATATTCTAACAGTTCAGTATGCATACCTCCATGTGGGTACACACATTCTAAAAGTTCAGTGTGCACACCTCTACGTGGACACACTCATTCTAACAGTTCAGTGTGCACACCTCCACAGGGACACACTCATTCTAACAGTTCAGTGTGCACACCTCCATGTGGACACACACATTCTAAAATTTCAGTGTGCACACCTCCATGTGGAAACACTCATTCTAACAGTTCAGTGTGCACAGCTCCACAGGGACACACTCATTCTAACAGTTCAGTGTGCACACCTCCATGTGGACACACTCATTCTAACAGTTCAGTGTGCACACCTCCATTGGACAAATTCTAACTCTTCGGTGTGCACACCTCCATGTGGACACACTCATTCTAACAGTTCAGTGTGCACACCTCCATGTGGACACAGTCATTCTAACAGTTCAGTGTGCACACCTCCATGTGGACACACTCATTCTAACAGTTCAGTGTGCACACCTCCATGTGGACACAGTCATTCTAACAGTTCAGTGTGCACACCTCCATGTGGACACACTCATTCTAAAAGTTCAGTGTGCACACCTCCATGTGGGCATACTCATTCTAACAGTACAGTGTGCACACCTCCATGTGGGCACACTCATTCTAACAGTTCAGTGTGTATACCTCCATGTGGACACACTCATTCTAACATTTCAGTGTGCACACCTCCATGTGGACACACTCATTCTAACAGTTCAGTGTGCACACCTCCATGTGGACACACTCATTCTAACAGTTCAGTGTGCACACCTCCACAGGGATAAACTCATTCTAACAGTTCAGTGTGCACACCTCCATGTGGACACACTCATTCTAACAGTTCATTGTGCACACCTCCACAGGGACATACTCATTCTAACAGTTCTGTGTGCACACCTGGGTGTGGACACAATCATTCTAACCATTCAGTGTGCACACCTCCATGTGTGCATACTCATTCTAACAGTTCAGTGTGCACACCTCCATGTGGACACACTCATTCTAACAGTTCAGTGTGCACACCTCCATGTGGACACACACATTCTAACAATTCAGTGTGCACACCTCCATGTGGACACACTCATCCTAACAGTTCAATGTGCACACCTCCACAGGGATACACTCATGCTAACAGTTCAGTGTGCACACCTCCATGTGGACACACTCATTCTAACAGTTCAGTGTGCACACCTCCATGTGGACACACTCATTCTAACAGTTCAGTGTGCACACCTCCATGTGGACACACTCATTCTAACAGTTCAGTGTGCACACCTCCATGTGGACATAATCATTCTAACAGTTCTGTGTGCACACCTCCACAGGGACACACTCATTCTAACAGTTCAGTGTGCACACCTGCAAGTGGACACACTCATTCTAACATTTCAGTGTGCACACCTCCATGTGTGCATACTCATTCTAACAGTTCAGTGTGCACACCTCCATGTGGGCACACTCATTCTAACAGTTCATTGAGCACACCTCCATGTGGACACACTCATTCTAACAGTTCAGTGTGCACACCTCCATGAGGACACACACATTCTAACAGTTCAGTGTGCACATCTCCATGTGGACACACTCATTCTAACATTTCAGTGTGCATATCTCCATGTGGACACACTCATTCTAACAGTTCATTGTGCACACTGCCATGTGGGCGCAGTCATTCTAACAGTTCAGTGTGCACACCTCCATGTGGACACACTCATTCTAACAGTTCAGTGTGCATACCTCCATGTGGACACACTCATTCTAACAATACAGTGTGCACACCTCCATGTGGAAATATTCTAACAGTTCAGTATGCATACCTCCATGTGGGTACACTCATTCTAAAAGTTCAGTGTGCACACCTCTATGTGGACACACTCATTCTAACAGTTCAGTGTGCACACCTCCACAGGGACACACTCATTCTAACAGTTCAGTGTGCACACCTCCATGTGGACACACACATTCTAACATTTCAGTGTGCACACCTCCATGTGGAAACACTCATTCTAACAGTTCAGTGTGCACAGCTCCACAGGGACACACTCCTTCTAACAGTTCAGTGTGCACACCTACATGTGGGCACAATCATTCTAACAGTTCATTGTGCACACCTCCATTTGTACAAATTCTAACTCTTCGGTGTGCACACCTCCATGTGGACACACTCATTCTAACATTTCAGTGTGCACACCTCCATGTGGAAACACACATTCTAACATTTCATTGTGCACACTGCCATGTGGGCACAATAATTCTAACAGTTCAGTGTGCACACCTCCATGTGGACACACTCATTCTAACAGTTCAGTGTGCACACCTCCATGTGGACACACTCATTCTAACAGTTCAAGTGCACACGTCCATGTGGACACACTCATTCTAACAGTTCAGTGTGCACACCTCCATGTGGACACACTCATTCTAATATTTCAGTGTGCACACCTCCATGTGGACACACTCATTCTAACAGTTCAGTGTGCACACCTCTATGTGGACACACTCAATCTAACATTTCAGTGTGCACACCTCCATGTGGAAACACACATTCTAACATTTCATTGTGCACACTGCCATGTGGGCACAATAATTCTAACAGTTCAGTGTGCACACCTCCATGTGGACACACTCATTCTAACAGTTCAGTGTGCACACCTCCATGTGGACACACTCATTCTAACAGTTCAAGTGCACACGTCCATGTGGACACACTCATTCTAACAGTTCAGTGTGCACACCTCCATGTGGACACACTCATTCTAATATTTCAGTGTGCACACCTCCATGTGGACACACTCATTCTAACAGTTCAGTGTGCACACCTCTATGTGGACACACTCAATCTAACAGTTCAGTGTGCACACCTCCATGTGGACATCATTCTAAAAGTTCAGTGTGCACACCTCCATGTGGGCATACTCATTCTAACAGTACAGTGTGCACACCTCCATGTGGGCACACTCAATCTAACAGTTCAGTGTGCACACCTCCATGTGGACACACTCATTCTAACATTTCAGTGTGCACACCTCCATGTGGACACACTCATTCTAACAGTTCAGTGTGCACACCTCCATGTGGACACACTCATTCTAACAGTTCAGTGTGCACACCTCCACAGGGATAAACTCATTCTAACAGTTCAGTGTGCACACCTCCATGTGGACACACTCATTCTAACAGTTCATTGTGCACACTGCCATGTGGGCACAGTCATTCTAACAGTTCAGTGTGCACACCTCCATGTGGACACAGTCATTCTAACAGTTCAGTGTGAACAAATCCATGTGGACACACTCATTCTAACAGTTCAGTGTCCACACCTCCATGTGGACACACTCATTCTAACAGTTCAGTGTGCACAACTCCATGTGGACACACTCATTCTAACAGTTCAGTGTGCTCACCTCCATATGGGCACACTCATTCTAACATTTCAGTGTGCACACCTCCATGTGGACACACACATTCTAACAGTTCAGTGTGCATACCTCCATGTGGACACACTCATTCTAACAGTTCAGTATGCATACCTCCATGTGGGCACACACATTCTAAAAGTTCAGTGTGAACACCTCTATGTGGACACACTCATTCTAACAGTTCAGTGTGCACACCTCCACAGGGACACACTCATTCTAACAGTTCAGTGTGCACACCTCCATATGGACACACACATTCTAACATTTCAGTGTGCACACCTCCATGTGGAAACACTCATTCTAACAGTTCAGTGTGCACAGCTCCACAGGGACACACTCATTCTAACAGTTCAGTGTGCACACCTACATGTGGGCACACTCATTCTAACAGTTCAGTGTGCACACCTCCATTTGGACAAATTCTAACTCTTCGGTGTGCACACCTCCATGTGGACACACTCATTCTAACAGTTCAGTGTGCACACCTCCATGTGGTCACAGTCATTCTAACAGTTCAGTGTGCACACCTCCATGTGGACACAGTCATTCTAACAGTTCAGTGTGCACACCTCCATGTGGACACACTCATTCTAAAAGTTCAGTGTGCACACCTCCATGTGGGCATACTCATTCTAACAGTACAGTGTGCACACCTCCATGTGGGCACACTCATTCTAACAGTTCAGTGTGTATACCTCCATGTGGACACACTCATTCTAACATTTCAGTGTGCACACCTCCATGTGGACACACTCATTCTAACAGTTCAGTGTGCACACCTCCATGTGGACACACTCATTCTAACAGTTCACTGTGCACACCTCCACAGGGATAAACTCATTCTAACAGTTCAGTGTGCACACCTCCATGTGGACACACTCATTCTAACAGTTCATTGTGCACACTGCCATGTGGGCACAGTCATTCTAACAGTTCAGTGTGCACACCACCATGTGGACACAGTCATTCTAACAGTTCAGTGTGTACAACTCCATGTGGACACACTCATTCTAACAGTTCAGTGTCCACACCTCCATGTGGACACACTCATTCTAACAGTTCAGTGTGCACAACTCCATGTGGACACACTCATTCTAACAGTTCAGTGTGCTCACCTACATGTGGGCACACTCATTCTAACAGTTCAGTGTGCACACCTCCATGTGGACACACACATTCTAACAGTTCAGTGTGCATACCTCCATGTGGACACACTCATTCTAACAATACAGTGTGCACACCTCCATGTGGAAATATTCTAACAGTTCAGTATGCATACCTCCATGTGGGCACACTCATTCTAAAAGTTCAGTGTGCACACCTCTATGTGGACACACTCATTCTAACAGTTCAGTGTGCATACCTCCATATGGGCACACTCATTCTAACAGTTCAGTGTGCACACCTCCATGTGGACACACTCATTCTAACATTTCAGTGTGCACACCTCCATGTGGACCCACTCATTCTAACAGTTCAGTGTACATACCTCCATGTGGACACACTCATTCTAACAATACAGTGTGCACACCTCCATGTGGAAATATTCTAACAGTTCAGTATGCATACCTCCATGTGGGTACACACATTCTAAAAGTTCAGTGTGCACACCTCTATGTGGACACACTCATTCTAACAGTTCAGTGTGCACACCTCCACAGGGACACACTCATTCTAACAGTTCAGTGTGCACACCTCCATGTGGACACACACATTCTAAAATTTCAGTGTGCACACCTCCATGTGGAAACACTCATTCTAACAGTTCAGTGTGCACAGCTCCACAGGGACACACTCATTCTAACAGTTCAGTGTGCACACCTCCATGTGGACACACTCATTCTAACAGTTCAGTGTGCACACCTCCATTTGGACAAATTCTAACTCTTCGGTGTGCACACCTCCATGTGGACACACTCATTCTAACAGTTCAGTGTGCACACCTCCATGTGGACACAGTCATTCTAACAGTTCAGTGTGCACACCTCCATGTGGACACACTCATTCTAACAGTTCAGTGTGCACACCTCCATGTGGACACAGTCATTCTAACAGTTCAGTGTGCACACCTCCATGTGGACACACTCATTCTAAAAGTTCAGTGTGCACACCTCCATGTGGGCATACTCATTCTAACAGTACAGTGTGCACACCTCCATGTGGGCACACTCATTCTAACAGTTCAGTGTGTATACCTCCATGTGGACACACTCATTCTAACATTTCAGTGTGCACACCTCCATGTGGACACACTCATTCTAACAGTTCAGTGTGCACACCTCCATGTGGACACACTCATTCTAACAGTTCAGTGTGCACACCTCCACAGGGATAAACTCATTCTAACAGTTCAGTGTGCACACCTCCATGTGGACACACTCATTCTAACAGTTCATTGTGCACACCTCCACAGGGACATACTCATTCTAACAGTTCTGTGTGCACACCTGGGTGTGGACACAATCATTCTAACCATTCAGTGTGCACACCTCCATGTGTGCATACTCATTCTAACAGTTCAGTGTGCACACCTCCATGTGGACACACTCATTCTAACAGTTCAGTGTGCACACCTCCATGTGGACACACACATTCTAACAATTCAGTGTGCACACCTCCATGTGGACACACTCATCCTAACAGTTCAATGTGCACACCTCCACAGGGATACACTCATGCTAACAGTTCAGTGTGCACACCTCCATGTGGACACACTCATTCTAACAGTTCAGTGTGCACACCTCCATGTGGACACACTCATTCTAACAGTTCAGTGTGCACACCTCCATGTGGACACACTCATTCTAACAGTTCAGTGTGCACACCTCCATGTGGACATAATCATTCTAACAGTTCTGTGTGCACACCTCCACAGGGACACACTCATTCTAACAGTTCAGTGTGCACACCTGCAAGTGGACACACTCATTCTAACATTTCAGTGTGCACACCTCCATGTGTGCATACTCATTCTAACAGTTCAGTGTGCACACCTCCATGTGGGCACACTCATTCTAACAGTTCATTGAGCACACCTCCATGTGGACACACTCATTCTAACAGTTCAGTGTGCACACCTCCATGAGGACACACACATTCTAACAGTTCAGTGTGCACATCTCCATGTGGACACACTCATTCTAACATTTCAGTGTGCATATCTCCATGTGGACACACTCATTCTAACAGTTCATTGTGCACACTGCCATGTGGGCGCAGTCATTCTAACAGTTCAGTGTGCACACCTCCATGTGGACACACTCATTCTAACAGTTCAGTGTGCATACCTCCATGTGGACACACTCATTCTAACAATACAGTGTGCACACCTCCATGTGGAAATATTCTAACAGTTCAGTATGCATACCTCCATGTGGGCACACTCATTCTAAAAGTTCAGTGTGCACACCTCTATGTGGACACACTCATTCTAACAGTTCAGTGTGCACACCTCCACAGGGACACACTCATTCTAACAGTTCAGTGTGCACACCTCCATGTGGACACACACATTCTAACATTTCAGTGTGCACACCTCCATGTGGAAACACTCATTCTAACAGTTCAGTGTGCACAGCTCCACAGGGACACACTCCTTCTAACAGTTCAGTGTGCACACCTACATGTGGGCACAATCATTCTAACAGTTCATTGTGCACACCTCCATTTGTACAAATTCTAACTCTTCGGTGTGCACACCTCCATGTGGACACACTCATTCTAACATTTCAGTGTGCACACCTCCATGTGGAAACACACATTCTAACATTTCATTGTGCACACTGCCATGTGGGCACAATAATTCTAACAGTTCAGTGTGCACACCTCCATGTGGACACACTCATTCTAACAGTTCAGTGTGCACACCTCCATGTGGACACACTCATTCTAACAGTTCAAGTGCACACGTCCATGTGGACACACTCATTCTAACAGTTCAGTGTGCACACCTCCATGTGGACACACTCATTCTAATATTTCAGTGTGCACACCTCCATGTGGACACACTCATTCTAACAGTTCAGTGTGCACACCTCTATGTGGACACACTCAATCTAACAGTTCAGTGTGCACACCTCCATGTGGACATCATTCTAAAAGTTCAGTGTGCACACCTCCATGTGGGCATACTCATTCTAACAGTACAGTGTGCACACCTCCATGTGGGCACACTCAATCTAACAGTTCAGTGTGCACACCTCCATGTGGACACACTCATTCTAACATTTCAGTGTGCACACCTCCATGTGGACACACTCATTCTAACAGTTCAGTGTGCACACCTCCATGTGGACACACTCATTCTAACAGTTCAGTGTGCACACCTCCACAGGGATAAACTCATTCTAACAGTTCAGTGTGCACACCTCCATGTGGACACACTCATTCTAACAGTTCATTGTGCACACTGCCATGTGGGCACAGTCATTCTAACAGTTCAGTGTGCACACCTCCATGTGGACACAGTCATTCTAACAGTTCAGTGTGAACAAATCCATGTGGACACACTCATTCTAACAGTTCAGTGTCCACACCTCCATGTGGACACACTCATTCTAACAGTTCAGTGTGCACAACTCCATGTGGACACACTCATTCTAACAGTTCAGTGTGCTCACCTCCATATGGGCACACTCATTCTAACATTTCAGTGTGCACACCTCCATGTGGACACACACATTCTAACAGTTCAGTGTGCATACCTCCATGTGGACACACTCATTCTAACAGTTCAGTATGCATACCTCCATGTGGGCACACACATTCTAAAAGTTCAGTGTGAACACCTCTATGTGGACACACTCATTCTAACAGTTCAGTGTGCACACCTCCACAGGGACACACTCATTCTAACAGTTCAGTGTGCACACCTCCATATGGACACACACATTCTAACATTTCAGTGTGCACACCTCCATGTGGAAACACTCATTCTAACAGTTCAGTGTGCACAGCTCCACAGGGACACACTCATTCTAACAGTTCAGTGTGCACACCTACATGTGGGCACACTCATTCTAACAGTTCAGTGTGCACACCTCCATTTGGACAAATTCTAACTCTTCGGTGTGCACACCTCCATGTGGACACACTCATTCTAACAGTTCAGTGTGCACACCTCCATGTGGTCACAGTCATTCTAACAGTTCAGTGTGCACACCTCCATGTGGACACAGTCATTCTAACAGTTCAGTGTGCACACCTCCATGTGGACACACTCATTCTAAAAGTTCAGTGTGCACACCTCCATGTGGGCATACTCATTCTAACAGTACAGTGTGCACACCTCCATGTGGGCACACTCATTCTAACAGTTCAGTGTGTATACCTCCATGTGGACACACTCATTCTAACATTTCAGTGTGCACACCTCCATGTGGACACACTCATTCTAACAGTTCAGTGTGCACACCTCCATGTGGACACACTCATTCTAACAGTTCACTGTGCACACCTCCACAGGGATAAACTCATTCTAACAGTTCAGTGTGCACACCTCCATGTGGACACACTCATTCTAACAGTTCATTGTGCACACTGCCATGTGGGCACAGTCATTCTAACAGTTCAGTGTGCACACCACCATGTGGACACAGTCATTCTAACAGTTCAGTGTGTACAACTCCATGTGGACACACTCATTCTAACAGTTCAGTGTCCACACCTCCATGTGGACACACTCATTCTAACAGTTCAGTGTGCACAACTCCATGTGGACACACTCATTCTAACAGTTCAGTGTGCTCACCTACATGTGGGCACACTCATTCTAACAGTTCAGTGTGCACACCTCCATGTGGACACACACATTCTAACAGTTCAGTGTGCATACCTCCATGTGGACACACTCATTCTAACAATACAGTGTGCACACCTCCATGTGGAAATATTCTAACAGTTCAGTATGCATACCTCCATGTGGGCACACTCATTCTAAAAGTTCAGTGTGCACACCTCTATGTGGACACACTCATTCTAACAGTTCAGTGTGCACACCTCCACAGGGACACACTCATTCTAACAGTTCAGTGTGCACACCTTCATGTGGACACACACATTCTAACATTTCAGTGTGCACACCTCCATGTGGAAACACTCATTCTAACAGTTCAGTGTGCACAGCTCCACAGGGACACACTCCTTCTAACAGTTCAGTGTGCACACCTACATGTGGGCACACTCATTCTGACAGTTCAGTGTGCACACCTCCATTTGGACAAATTCTAACTCTTCGGTGTGCACAACTCCATGTGGACAAACTCATTTTAACAGTTCAGTGTGCACACCTCCACAGGGACACACTCATTCTAACAGTTCAGTGTGCACACCTCCATGTTGACACACTCATTCTAACAGTACAGTGTGCAAACCTCCATGTGGACATATTCTAACAGTTCAGTATGCACACCTCCATGTGGGCACACTCATTCTAACAGTTCAGTGTGCACAACTCCATGTGTACACACTCATTCTAACAGTTCAGTGTGCACACCTACATGTGGGCACACTCATTCTAACAGTTCAGTGTGCACACCTCCATGTGGGCACACTCATTCTAACAGTTAAGTGTGCACAACTCCATGTGGACACACTCATTCTAACAGTTCAGTGTGCACACCTCCATGTGGACACACTTATTCTAACATTTTAGTGTGCACACCTCCATGTGGACAAAATCTAACACTTCAGTGTGCACACCTCCATGTGGACACACTCATTCTAACATTTCAGTGTGCACACCTCCACAGGGACACACTCATTCTAATAGTTCAGTGTGCAAACCTCCATGTGGACACAATCATTCTAACAGTTCAGTGTGCACACCTCCACAGGGACACACTCATTCTAACAGTTCAGTGTGCACACTTCCATGTGGACACACTCATTCTAACAGTTCAGTGTGCACAACTCCATGTGGGCACACTCATTTTAACAGTTCAGTGTACATACCTCCATGTGGACACACTCATTCTAACAATACAGTGTGCACACCTCCATGTGGAAATATTCTAACAGTTCAGTATGCATACCTCCATGTGGGTACACACATTCTAAAAGTTCAGTGTGCACACCTCTATGTGGACACACTCATTCTAACAGTTCAGTGTGCACACCTCCACAGGGACACACTCATTCTAACAGTTCAGTGTGCACACCTCCATGTGGACACACACATTCTAAAATTTCAGTGTGCACACCTCCATGTGGACACACTCATTCTAACAGTTCAGTGTGCACACCTCCATGTGGACACAGTCATTCTAACAGTTCAGTGTGCACACCTCCATGTGGACACACTCATTCTAAAAGTTCAGTGTGCACACCTCCATGTGGGCATACTCATTCTAACAGTACAGTGTGCACACCTCCATGTGGGCACACTCATTCTAACAGTTCAGTGTGTATACCTCCATGTGGACACACTCATTCTAACATTTCAGTGTGCACACCTCCATGTGGACACACTCATTCCAACAGTTCAGTGTGCACACCTCCATGTGGACACACTCATTCTAACAGTTCAGTGTGCACACCTCCACAGGGATAAACTCATTCTAACAGTTCAGTGTGCACACCTCCATGTGGACACACTCATTCTAACAGTTCATTGTGCACACCTCCACAGGGACATACTCATTCTAACAGTTCTGTGTGCACACCTGGGTGTGGACACAATCATTCTAACCATTCAGTGTGCACACCTCCATGTGTGCATACTCATTCTAACAGTTCAGTGTGCACACCTCCATGTGGACACACTCATTCTAACAGTTCAGTGTGCACACCTCCATGTGGACACACACATTCTAACAATTCAGTGTGCACACCTCCATGTGGACACACTCATCCTAACAGTTCAATGTGCACACCTCCACAGGGATACACTCATGCTAACAGTTCAGTGTGCACACCTCCATGTGGACACACTCATTCTAACAGTTCAGTGTGCACACCTCCATGTGGACACACTCATTCTAACAGTTCAGTGTGCACACCTCCATGTAGACACACTCATTCTAACAGTTCAGTGTGCACACCTCCATGTGGACATAATCATTCTAACAGTTCTGTGTGCACACCTCCACAGGGACACACTCATTCTAACAGTTCAGTGTGCACACCTGCAAGTGGACACACTCATTCTAACATTTCAGTGTGCACACCTCCATGTGTGCATACTCATTCTAACAGTTCAGTGTGCACACCTCCATGTGGGCACACTCATTCTAACAGTTCATTGAGCACACCTCCATGTGGACACACTCATTCTAACAGTTCAGTGTGCACACCTCCATGAGGACACACACATTCTAACAGTTCAGTGTGCACATCTCCATGTGGACACACTCATTCTAACATTTCAGTGTGCATATCTCCATGTGGACACACTCATTCTAACAGTTCATTGTGCACACTGCCATGTGGGCGCAGTCATTCTAACAGTTCAGTGTGCACACCTCCATGTGGACACACTCATTCTAACAGTTCAGTGTGCATACCTCCATGTGGACACACTCATTCTAACAATACAGTGTGCACACCTCCATGTGGAAATATTCTAACAGTTCAGTATGCATACCTCCATGTGGGCACACTCATTCTAAAAGTTCAGTGTGCACACCTCTATGTGGACACACTCATTCTAACAGTTCAGTGTGCACACCTCCACAGGGACACACTCATTCTAACAGTTCAGTGTGCACACCTCCATGTGGACACACACATTCTAACATTTCAGTGTGCACACCTCCATGTGGAAACACTCATTCTAACAGTTCAGTGTGCACAGCTCCACAGGGACACACTCCTTCTAACAGTTCAGTGTGCACACCTACATGTGGGCACAATCATTCTAACAGTTCATTGTGCACACCTCCATTTGTACAAATTCTAACTCTTCGGTGTGCACACCTCCATGTGGACACACTCATTCTAACATTTCAGTGTGCACACCTCCATGTGGAAACACACATTCTAACATTTCATTGTGCACACTGCCATGTGGGCACAATAATTCTAACAGTTCAGTGTGCACACCTCCATGTGGACACACTCATTCTAACAGTTCAGTGTGCACACCTCCATGTGGACACACTCATTCTAACAGTTCAAGTGCACACGTCCATGTGGACACACTCATTCTAACAGTTCAGTGTGCACACCTCCATGTGGACACACTCATTCTAATATTTCAGTGTGCACACCTCCATGTGGACACACTCATTCTAACAGTTCAGTGTGCACACCTCTATGTGGACACACTCAATCTAACAGTTCAGTGTGCACACCTCCATGTGGACATCATTCTAAAAGTTCAGTGTGCACACCTCCATGTGGGCATACTCATTCTAACAGTACAGTGTGCACACCTCCATGTGGGCACACTCAATCTAACAGTTCAGTGTGCACACCTCCATGTGGACACACTCATTCTAACATTTCAGTGTGCACACCTCCATGTGGACACACTCATTCTAACAGTTCAGTGTGCACACCTCCATGTGGACACACTCATTCTAACAGTTCAGTGTGCACACCTCCACAGGGATAAACTCATTCTAACAGTTCAGTGTGCACACCTCCATGTGGACACACTCATTCTAACAGTTCATTGTGCACACTGCCATGTGGGCACAGTCATTCTAACAGTTCAGTGTGCACACCTCCATGTGGACACAGTCATTCTAACAGTTCAGTGTGAACAAATCCATGTGGACACACTCATTCTAACAGTTCAGTGTCCACACCTCCATGTGGACACACTCATTCTAACAGTTCAGTGTGCACAACTCCATGTGGACACACTCATTCTAACAGTTCAGTGTGCTCACCTCCATATGGGCACACTCATTCTAACATTTCAGTGTGCACACCTCCATGTGGACACACACATTCTAACAGTTCAGTGTGCATACCTCCATGTGGACACACTCATTCTAACAGTTCAGTATGCATACCTCCATGTGGGCACACACATTCTAAAAGTTCAGTGTGAACACCTCTATGTGGACACACTCATTCTAACAGTTCAGTGTGCACACCTCCACAGGGACACACTCATTCTAACAGTTCAGTGTGCACACCTCCATATGGACACACACATTCTAACATTTCAGTGTGCACACCTCCATGTGGAAACACTCATTCTAACAGTTCAGTGTGCACAGCTCCACAGGGACACACTCATTCTAACAGTTCAGTGTGCACACCTACATGTGGGCACACTCATTCTAACAGTTCAGTGTGCACACCTCCATTTGGACAAATTCTAACTCTTCGGTGTGCACACCTCCATGTGGACACACTCATTCTAACAGTTCAGTGTGCACACCTCCATGTGGTCACAGTCATTCTAACAGTTCAGTGTGCACACCTCCATGTGGACACAGTCATTCTAACAGTTCAGTGTGCACACCTCCATGTGGACACACTCATTCTAAAAGTTCAGTGTGCACACCTCCATGTGGGCATACTCATTCTAACAGTACAGTGTGCACACCTCCATGTGGGCACACTCATTCTAACAGTTCAGTGTGTATACCTCCATGTGGACACACTCATTCTAACATTTCAGTGTGCACACCTCCATGTGGACACACTCATTCTAACAGTTCAGTGTGCACACCTCCATGTGGACACACTCATTCTAACAGTTCACTGTGCACACCTCCACAGGGATAAACTCATTCTAACAGTTCAGTGTGCACACCTCCATGTGGACACACTCATTCTAACAGTTCATTGTGCACACTGCCATGTGGGCACAGTCATTCTAACAGTTCAGTGTGCACACCACCATGTGGACACAGTCATTCTAACAGTTCAGTGTGTACAACTCCATGTGGACACACTCATTCTAACAGTTCAGTGTCCACACCTCCATGTGGACACACTCATTCTAACAGTTCAGTGTGCACAACTCCATGTGGACACACTCATTCTAACAGTTCAGTGTGCTCACCTACATGTGGGCACACTCATTCTAACAGTTCAGTGTGCACACCTCCATGTGGACACACACATTCTAACAGTTCAGTGTGCATACCTCCATGTGGACACACTCATTCTAACAATACAGTGTGCACACCTCCATGTGGAAATATTCTAACAGTTCAGTATGCATACCTCCATGTGGGCACACTCATTCTAAAAGTTCAGTGTGCACACCTCTATGTGGACACACTCATTCTAACAGTTCAGTGTGCACACCTCCACAGGGACACACTCATTCTAACAGTTCAGTGTGCACACCTTCATGTGGACACACACATTCTAACATTTCAGTGTGCAAGCCTCCCATGTGGAAACACTCATTCTAACAGTTCAGTGTGCACAGCTCCACAGGGACACACTCCTTCTAACAGTTCAGTGTGCACACCTACATGTGGGCACACTCATTCTGACAGTTCAGTGTGCACACCTCCATTTGGACAAATTCTAACTCTTCGGTGTGCACAACTCCATGTGGACAAACTCATTTTAACAGTTCAGTGTGCACACCTCCACAGGGACACACTCATTCTAACAGTTCAGTGTGCACACCTCCATGTTGACACACTCATTCTAACAGTACAGTGTGCAAACCTCCATGTGGACATATTCTAACAGTTCAGTATGCACACCTCCATGTGGGCACACTCATTCTAACAGTTCAGTGTGCACAACTCCATGTGTACACACTCATTCTAACAGTTCAGTGTGCACACCTACATGTGGGCACACTCATTCTAACAGTTCAGTGTGCACACCTCCATGTGGGCACACTCATTCTAACAGTTAAGTGTGCACAACTCCATGTGGACACACTCATTCTAACAGTTCAGTGTGCACACCTCCATGTGGACACACTTATTCTAACATTTTAGTGTGCACACCTCCATGTGGACAAAATCTAACACTTCAGTGTGCACACCTCCATGTGGACACACTCATTCTAACATTTCAGTGTGCACACCTCCACAGGGACACACTCATTCTAATAGTTCAGTGTGCAAACCTCCATGTGGACACAATCATTCTAACAGTTCAGTGTGCACACCTCCACAGGGACACACTCATTCTAACAGTTCAGTGTGCACACTTCCATGTGGACACACTCATTCTAACAGTTCAGTGTGCACAACTCCATGTGGGCACACTCATTCTAACAGTTCAGTGTGCACACCTCCATGTGGACACACTCATTGTAACATTTCAGTGTGCAGACCTCAATGTGGACAAATTCTAACTCTTCAGTGTGCACACCTCCATGTGGACACACTCATTCTAACATTTCTGTGTGCACACCTCTATGTGGACACACTCATTCTAACAGTTTAGTGTGCACAACTCTATGTGGACACACTCATTCTAACAGTTCAGTGTGCACACCTCCATATGGGCACACTCATTCTAACAGTTCAGTGTGCACACCTCCATGTGGAAAAATTCTAACACTTCGGTGTGCACACCTCCATGTGGACACACTCATTCTAACAGTTCAGTTTGCACACCTCCACAGGGACACATTCATTCTAACAGTTCAGTGTGCACACCTGCATGTGGGCACACTCATTCTAACAGTTCAGTGTGCACACCTCCATGTGGACACACTCATTCTAACAGTTCAGTGTGCACACCTCCATGTGGACACACTCATTCTAACAGTTCAGTGTGCATACCTCCATGTGGGCACACTCATTCTATCAGTTCAGTGTGCACACCTCCATGTGGACACACTCATTCTAACAGTTCTGTGTGCACACCTCCATGTGGACACACTCATTCTAACAGTTCAGTGTGCACACCTCAATGTGGACAAATACTAACACTTCAGTGTGCACAACTCCATGTGGACACACTCATTCTAACATTTCAATGTGCACACTTCCACAGGGACACACTCATTCTAACAGTTCAGTGTGCACACCTCATGTGGAAAAATTCTAACAGTTCAGTGTGTACAACTCCATGTGGACACACACATTCTAAAATTTCAGTGTGCACAACTCCATGTGGAAACACTCATTCTAACAGTTCAGTGTGCACAGCTCCACAGGGACACACTCATTCTAACAGTTCAGTGTGCACACCTCCATGTGGACACACTCATTCTAAAAGTTCACTGTGCACACCTACATTTGGACAAATTCTAACTCTTCGGTGTGCACACCTCCATTTGGACACACTCATTCTAACAGTTCAATGTGCACACCTCCATGTGGACACAGTCATTCTAACAGTTCAGTGTGCACACCTCCATGAGGACACACTCATTCTAACAGTTCAGTGTGCACACCTCCATGTGGACACAGTCATTCTAACAGTTCAGTGTGCACACTGCCATGTGGGCACAGTCATTCTAACAGTTCAGTGTGCACACCTCCATGTGGACACACTCATTCTAACAGTTCAGTGTGCATACCTCCATGTGGACACACTCATTCTAACAATACAGTGTGCACACCTCCATGTGGAAATATTCTAACAGTTCAGTATGCATACCTCCATGTGGGCACACTCATTCTAAAAGTTCAGTGTGCACACCTCTATGTGGACACACTCATTCTAACAGTTCAGTGTGCACACCTCCACAGGGACACACTCATTCTAACAGTTCAGTGTGCACACCTCCTTGTGGACACACACATTCTAACATTTCAGTGTGCACACCTCCATGTGGAAACACTCATTCTAACACTTCAGTGTGCACAGCTCCACAGGGACACACTCCTTCTAACAGTTTAGTGTGCACAGCTACATGTGGGCACACTCATTCTAACAGTTCAGTGTGCACACCTCCATTTGGACAAATTCTAACTCTTCGGTGTGCACACCTCCATGTGGACACACTCATTCTAACATTTCAGTGTGCACACCTCCATGTGGACACACTTATTCTAACAGTTCAGTGTACACACCTCCATGTGGGCACACTCATTCTAACAGTTCAGTGTGCACACTTCCACAGGGACACACTCATTCTAACAGTTCAGTGTGCACACTTCCACAGGGACACACTCATTCTAACAGTTCAGTGTGCACACCTCCATGTGGACACACTCATTTTAACAGTTCAGTGTGCACACCTCCACAGGGACACAGTCATTCTAACAGTTCAGTGTGCACACCTCCATGTGGACACACTCATTCTAACAGTACAGTGTGCAAACCTCCATGTGGACATATTCTAACAGTTCAGGATGCACACCTCCATGTGGGCACACTCATTCTAACAGTTCAGTGTGCACAACTCCATGTGTACACACTCATTCTAACAGTTCAGTGTGCACACACACATGTGGGCACACTCATTCTAACAGTTTAGTGTGCACACCTCCATGTGGGCACACTCATTCTAACAGTTAAGTGTGCACAACTCCATGTGGACACACTCATTCTAACAGTTCAGTGTGCACACCTCCATGTGGACACACTTATTCTAACATTTTAGTGTGCACACCTCCATGTGGACAAAATCTAACACTTCAGTGTGCACACCTCCATGTGAACACACTCATTCTAACATTTCAGTGTGCACACCTCCACAGGGACACACTCATTCTAATAGTTCAGTGTGCAAACCTCCATGTGGACACAATCATTCTAACAGTTCAGTGTGCACACCTCCAAAGGGACACACTCATTCTAACAGTTCAGTGTGCACACTTCCATGTGGACACACTCATTCTAACAGTTCAGTGTGCACAACTCCATATGGGCACACTCATTCTAACAGTTCAGTGTGCACACCTCCATGTGGACACACTCATTGTAACAGTTCAGTGTGCAGACCTCAATGTGGACAAATTCTAACTCTTCAGTGTGCACACCTCCATGTGGACACACTCATTCTAACATTTCTGTGTGCACACCTCCACAGGGACACACTCATTCTAACAGTTTAGTGTGCACAACTCTATGTGGACACACTCATTCTAACAGTTCAGTGTGCAAACCTCCACATGGGCACACTCATTCTGACAGTTCAGTGTGCACACCTCCATGTGGAAAAATTTTAACACTTCGGTGTGCACACCTCCATGTGGACACAATCATTCTAACAGTTCAGTTTGCACACCTCCACAGGGACACATTCATTCTAACAGTTCAGTGTGCACACCTGCATGTGGGCACACTCATTCTAACAGTTCAGTGTGCACACCTCCATGTGGACACACTCATTCTAACAGTTCAGTGTGCACACCTCCATGTGGACACACTCATTCTAACAGTTCAGTGTGCATACCTCCATATGGGCACACTCATTCTAACAGTTCAGTGTGCACACCTCCATGTGGACACACTCATTCTAACATTTCAGTGTGCACACCTCCATGTGGACACACTCATTCTAACAGTTCAGTGTGCACACCTCCATGTGGACACACTCATTCTAACATTTCAGTGTGCACACCTCCATGTGGACCCACTCATTCTAACAGTTCAGTGTACATACCTCCATGTGGACACACTCATTCTAACAATACAGTGTGCACACCTCCATGTGGAAATATTCTAACAGTTCAGTATGCATACCTCCATGTGGGTACACACATTCTAAAAGTTCAGTGTGCACACCTCTATGTGGACACACTCATTCTAACAGTTCAGTGTGCACACCTCCACAGGGACACACTCATTCTAACAGTTCAGTGTGCACACCTCCATGTGGACACACACATTCTAAAATTTCAGTGTGCACACCTCCATGTGGAAACACTCATTCTAACAGTTCAGTGTGCACAGCTCCACAGGGACACACTCATTCTAACAGTTCAGTGTGCACACCTCCATGTGGACACACTCATTCTAACAGTTCAGTGTGCACACCTCCATTTGGACAAATTCTAACTCTTCGGTGTGCACACCTCCATGTGGACACACTCATTCTAACAGTTCAGTGTGCACACCTCCATGTGGACACAGTCATTCTAACAGTTCAGTGTGCACACCTCCATGTGGACACACTCATTCTAACAGTTCAGTGTGCACACCTCCATGTGGACACAGTCATTCTAACAGTTCAGTGTGCACACCTCCATGTGGACACACTCATTCTAAAAGTTCAGTGTGCACACCTCCATGTGGGCATACTCATTCTAACAGTACAGTGTGCACACCTCCATGTGGGCACACTCATTCTAACAGTTCAGTGTGTATACCTCCATGTGGACACACTCATTCTAACATTTCAGTGTGCACACCTCCATGTGGACACACTCATTCTAACAGTTCAGTGTGCACACCTCCATGTGGACACACTCATTCTAACAGTTCAGTGTGCACACCTCCACAGGGATAAACTCATTCTAACAGTTCAGTGTGCACACCTCCATGTGGACACACTCATTCTAACAGTTCATTGTGCACACCTCCACAGGGACACACTCATTCTAACAGTTCAGTGTGCACACTTCCATGTGGACACACTCATTCTAACAGTTCAGTGTGCACACCTCCATGTGGACACACTCATTCTAACAGTTCAGTGTGCACACCTCCATGTGGACACACACATTCTAACAATTCAGTGTGCACACCTCCATGTGGACACACTCATCCTAACAGTTCAATGTGCACACCTCCACAGGGATACACTCATGCTAACAGTTCAGTGTGCACACCTCCATGTGGACACACTCATTCTAACAGTTCAGTGTGCACACCTCCATGTGGACACACTCATTCTAACAGTTCAGTGTGCACACCTCCATGTGGACACACTCATTCTAACAGTTCAGTGTGCACACCTCCATGTGGACATAATCATTCTAACAGTTCTGTGTGCACACCTCCACAGGGACACACTCATTCTAACAGTTCAGTGTGCACACCTGCAAGTGGACACACTCATTCTAACATTTCAGTGTGCACACCTCCATGTGTGCATACTCATTCTAACAGTTCAGTGTGCACACATCCATGTGGGCACACTCATTCTAACAGTTCATTGAGCACACCTCCATGTGGACACACTCATTCTAACAGTTCAGTGTGCACACCTCCATGAGGACACACACATTCTAACAGTTCAGTGTGCACATCTCCATGTGGACACACTCATTCTAACATTTCAGTGTGCATATCTCCATGTGGACACACTCATTCTAACAGTTCATTGTGCACACTGCCATGTGGGCGCAGTCATTCTAACAGTTCAGTGTGCACACCTCCATGTGGACACACTCATTCTAACAGTTCAGTGTGCATACCTCCATGTGGACACACTCATTCTAACAATACAGTGTGCACACCTCCATGTGGAAATATTCTAACAGTTCAGTATGCATACCTCCATGTGGGCACACTCATTCTAAAAGTTCAGTGTGCACACCTCTATGTGGACACACTCATTCTAACAGTTCAGTGTGCACACCTCCACAGGGACACACTCATTCTAACAGTTCAGTGTGCACACCTCCATGTGGACACAGTCATCTAACAATTCAGTGTGCACACCTCCATGTGGACACACTCATTCTAACAGTTCAGTGTGCTCACCTCCATGTGGACAAATTCTAACACTTCAGTGTGCACACCTCCATGTGGACACACTCATTCTAACATTTCAGTGTGCACAACTTCATGTGGACACACTCATTCTAACAGTTCAGTGTGCACACCTCCACAGGGACACACTCATTCTAACAGTTCATTGTGCACATCTCCATGTGGACACACTCATCCTAATATTTCAGTGTGTACACCTCCACAGGGATTCACTCATTCTAACAGTTCAGTGTGCACACCTCCATGTGGGCATACTCATTCTAACATTTCAGTGTGCACAACTCCATGTGGACACACTCATTCTAACAGTTCAGTGTGCACACCTCCACAGGGACACACTCATTCTAACAGTTCAGTGTGCACACCTCCATGTGTACACACTCATTCTAACAGTTCAGTGAGCACACCTCCATGTGGACACACTTATTCTAACAGTTCAGTGTGCACACCTCCACAGGGACACACTCATTTAAACAGTTCAGTGTGCACACCTCCACGTGGGCACACTTATTCTAACAGTTCAGTGTGCACACCTCCATGTGGACACACTTATTCTAACAGTTCAGTGTGCACACCTCCATGTGGCCACACTTATTCTAACAGTTCAGTGTGCTCACCTCCATGTGGACAAATTCCAACACTTCAGTGTGCACACCTAGACAGGGACACATTCATTCTAACAGTTCAGAGTGCACACATCCATGTGGACAATTTCTAACACTTCAGTGTGCACACCTCCATGTGGACACCCTCATTGTAATATTTCAGTGTGCACACCTCCACAGGGACACACTCATTCTAACAGTTCAGAGTGCACAGCTCCATGTGGACACAATCATTCTAACAGTTCAGTGTGCACACCTGCTCAGGGACACACTCATTCTAACAGTTCAGTATGCACACCTCCATGTGCACACAATCATTCTAACAGTTCAGTGTGCACACCTCCATGTGGGCACACTCATTCTAACAGTTCAGTGTGCACACCTCCATGTGGACACAATCATTCTAACAGTTCAGTCTGCACACCTCCATGTGGGCACACTCATTCTAACATTTCAGTGTGCACACCTCCATGTGGGCACACTCATTCTAACAGTTTAGTGTGCACACTTCCATGTGGGCCCACTCATTCTAACAGTTCAGTGTGCACACCTCCATGTGGACACACTCATTCTAACAGTTCAGTGTGCACACCTCCATGTGGGCACACTCATTCTAACAGTTCAGTGTGCACACCTCCATGTGGACACACTCATACTAACAGTTCAGTGTGCTCACCTCCATGTGGACAAATTCTAACACTTCAGTGTGCACACCTCCATGTGGACAAACTCATTCTAACATTTCATTGTGCACACCTCCATGTGGACACACTCATTCTAACAGTTCAGTGTGCACACCTCCTTGTGGAAACAATCATTCTAACAGTTCAGTGTGCACACCTCCACAGGGATTCACTCATACTAACAGTTCAGTGTGCACACCTCCATGTGGGCATACTCATTCTAACAGTTCAGTGTGCACACCTCCATGTGGACACACTCATTCTAACAGTTCAGTGTGCACACCTCCACAGGGACACACTCATTCTAACAGTTCAGTGTGCACATCTCCACAGGGACACACTCATTCTAACAGTTCAGTGTGCACACCTCCATGTGGACACACTCATTCTAACAGTTCAGGGTGCACACCTCCATGAGGACACACTCATTCTAACAGTTCAGTGTGCACACCTCCATGTGGACACACTCATTCTAACAGTTCATTGTGCACACCTCCATGTGGGCACACTCATTCTAACAGTTCAGTGTGCACAACTCCATGTGGACATATTCTAACACTTCAGTGTGCACAACTCCATGTGGACACACTCATTCTAACAGTTCAGTGTGCAAACCTCCACAGGGACACACTCATTCTAACAGTTCATTGTGCACACCTCCATGTGGACACACTCATCCTAACATTTCAGTGTGTACACCTCCACGTGGGCACACTTATTCTAACAGTTCAGTGTGCACACCTCCATGTGGACACACTTATTCTAACAGTTCAGTGTGCACACCTCCATGTGGGCACACTCATTCTAACATTTCATTGTACATACCTCCACGGGGACACACTCATTCTAACAGTTCAGTGTGCACACCTCCATGTGGGCACACTCATTCTAACAGTTCAGTGTGCACAACTCCATGTGGGCACACTCATTCTAACAGTTTAGTGTGAACACCTCCATGTGGCCACACTCATTCTAACATTTCAGTGTGCACACCTCCATTTGGACACAGTCATTCTAACAGTTCAGTGTGCACACCTCCATGTGGACACAATAATTCTAACAATTCAGTGTGCACACCTCCATGTGGGCACACTCATTCTAACAGTTCAGTGTGCACACCTCCATGTGGACAAACTCATTCTAACAGTACAATGTGCACACCTCCATGTGGACACACTCATTCTAACAGTTCAGTGTGCACACCTCCATTTGGACACAGTCATTCTAACAGTTCTGTGTGCACACCTCCATGTGGACAAATTCTAACACTTCAGTGTGCACACCTCCATGTGGACACACTCATTCTAACAGTTCAGTGTGCACACCTCCATGTGGACAAATTCTAACAGTTCAGTGTGCACACCTCCATGTGGACACACTCATTCTAACACTTCAGTGTGCACACCTCCATGTGGGCACACTCATTCTAACATTTCATTGTACATACCTCCACAGGGACACACTCATTCTAACAGTTCAGTGTGCATACCTCCACGTGGGCACACTCATTCTAATAGTTCAGTGTGCACACCTCCATGTGGACACACTCATTCTAACAGTTCAGTGTGCACACCTCCATGTGGCCAAATTCTAACACTTCAGTGTGCACACCTCCATGTGGACACACTCATTCTCACATTTCAGTGTGCACAACTTCATGTGGACACACTCATTCTAACAGTTCAGTGTGCACACCTCCACAGGGACACACTCATTCTAACAGTTCATTGTGCATATCTCCATGTGGACACACTCATCCTAATATTTCAGTGTGTACACCTCCACAGGGATTCACTCATTCTAACAGTTCAGAGTGCACACCTCCATGTGGACACACTCATTCTAACAGTTCAGTGTGCACACCTCCACAGGAACACACTCATTCTAACAGTTCAGTGTGCACACCTCCATGTGGACACACTCATTCTAACAGTTCAGTGTGCACACCTGCATGTGGGCACACTCATTCTAACATTTCATTGTACATACCTCCACAGGGACACACTCATTCTAACAGTTCAGTGTGCACACCTCCACGTGGGCACACTTATTCTAACAGTTCAGTGTGCACACCTCCATGTGGACACAATTATTCTAACAGTTCAGTGTGCACACCTCCATGTGGACACACTCATTCTAACAGTTCAGTGTGCTCACCTTCATGTGGACAAATTCTAACACTTCAGTGTGCACACCTACACAGGGACACATTCATTCTAACAGTTCAGTGTGCACACATCCATATGGACAATTTCTAACACTTCAGTGTGCACACCTCCATGTGGACACCCTCATTGTTATATTTCAGTGTGCACACCTCCACAGGGACACACTCTTTCTAACAGTTCAGTGTGCACAGCTCCATGTGGACACAATCATTCTAACAGTTCAGTGTGCACACCTCCACAGGGACACACTCATTCTAACAGTTCAGTATGCACACCTCCATGTGGACACAATCATTCTAACAGTTCAGTGTGCACATCTCCATGTGGGCACACTCATTCTAACAGTTCAGTGTGCACACCTCCATGTGGACACAATCATTCTAACAGTTTAGTGTGCACACTTCCATGTGGACCCACTCATTCTAACAGTTCAGTGTGCACACCTCCATGTGGACACACTCATTCTAACAGTTCAGTGTGCTCACCTCCATGTGGACAAATTCTAACACTTCAGTGTGCACACCTCCATGTGGACACACTCATTCTAACATTTCAGTGTGCACAACTTCATGTGGACACACTCATTCTAACAGTTCAGTGTGCACACCTCCACAGGGACACACTCATTCTAACAGTTCATTGTGCACATCTCCATGTGGACACACTCATCCTAATATTTCAGTGTGTACACCTCCACAGGGATTCACTCATTCTAACAGTTCAGTGTGCACACCTCCATGTGGGCATACTCATTCTAACATTTCAGTGTGCACAACTCCATGTGGACACACTCATTCTAACAGTTCAGTGTGCACACCTCCACAGGGACACACTCATTCTAACAGTTCAGTGTGCACACCTCCATGTGGACACGCTCATTCTAACAGTTCAGTGAGCACACCTCCATGTGGACACCCCCATTCTAACAGTTCAGTGTGCACACCTCCACAGGGACACACTCATTCTAACAGTTCAGTGTGCACACCTCCACGTGGGCACACTTATTCTAACAGTTCAGTGTGCACACCTCCATGTGGACACACTTATTCTAACAGTTCAGTGTGCACACCTCCATGTGGCCACACTTATTCTAACAGTTCAGTGTGCTCACCTCCATGTGGACAAATTCCAACACTTCAGTGTGCACACCTAGACAGGGACACATTCATTCTAACAGTTCAGAGTGCACACATCCATGTGGACAATTTCTAACACTTCAGTGTGCACACCTCCATGTGGACACCCTCATTGTAATATTTCAGTGTGCACACCTCCACAGGGACACACTCATTCTAACAGTTCAGAGTGCACAGCTCCATGTGGACACAATCATTCTAACAGTTCAGTGTGCACACCTGCTCAGGGACACACTCATTCTAACAGTTCAGTATGCACACCTCCATGTGCACACAATCATTCTAACAGTTCAGTGTGCACACCTCCATGTGGGCACACTCATTCTAACAGTTCAGTGTGCACACCTCCATGTGGACACAATCATTCTAACAGTTCAGTCTGCACACCTCCATGTGGGCACACTCATTCTAACATTTCAGTGTGCACACCTCCATGTGGGCACACTCATTCTAACAGTTTAGTGTGCACACTTCCATGTGGGCCCACTCATTCTAACAGTTCAGTGTGCACACCTCCATGTGGACACACTCATTCTAACAGTTCAGTGTGCACACCTCCATGTGGGCACACTCATTCTAACAGTTCAGTGTGCACACCTCCATGTGGACACACTCATACTAACAGTTCAGTGTGCTCACCTCCATGTGGACAAATTCTAACACTTCAGTGTGCACACCTCCATGTGGACAAACTCATTCTAACATTTCATTGTGCACACCTCCATGTGGACACACTCATTCTAACAGTTCAGTGTGCACACCTCCTTGTGGAAACAATCATTCTAACAGTTCAGTGTGCACACCTCCACAGGGATTCACTCATACTAACAGTTCAGTGTGCACACCTCCATGTGGGCATACTCATTCTAACAGTTCAGTGTGCACACCTCCATGTGGACACACTCATTCTAACAGTTCAGTGTGCACACCTCCACAGGGACACACTCATTCTAACAGTTCAGTGTGCACATCTCCACAGGGACACACTCATTCTAACAGTTCAGTGTGCACACCTCCATGTGGACACACTCATTCTAACAGTTCAGGGTGCACACCTCCATGAGGACACACTCATTCTAACAGTTCAGTGTGCACACCTCCATGTGGACACACTCATTCTAACAGTTCAGTGTGCACACCTCCATGTGGGCACACTCATTCTAACATTTCATTGTACATACCTCCACAGGGACACACTCATTCAAACAGTTCAGTGTGCACACCTCCCCGTGGGCACACTCATTCTAACAGTTCAGTGTGCACACGTCCATGTGGACACACTCATTCTAACAGTTCAGTGTGCACACCTCCATGTGGACCCACTCATTCTAACAGTTCAGTGTGCACACCTAGATGTGGACAAATTCTAACACTTCAGTGTGCACACCTCCATGTGGACACACACATTCTAAATTTCAGTGTGCACACCTCCACAGGGACACACTCATTCTAACAGTTCAGTGTGCACACCTCCATGTGGACACAGTCATCTAACACTTCAGTGTGCACACCTCCATGTGGACACACTCATTCTAACAGTTCAGTGTGCTCACCTCCATGTGGACAAATTCTAACACTTCAGTGTGCACACCTCCATGTGGACACACTCATTCTAACATTTCAGTGTGCACAACTTCATGTGGACACACTCATTCTAACAGTTCAGTGTGCACACCTCCACAGGGACACACTCATTCTAACAGTTCATTGTGCACATCTCCATGTGGACACACTCATCCTAATATTTCAGTGTGTACACCTCCACAGGGATTCACTCATTCTAACAGTTCAGTGTGCACACCTCCATGTGGGCATACTCATTCTAACATTTCAGTGTGCACAACTCCATGTGGACACACTCATTCTAACAGTTCAGTGTGCACACCTCCACAGGGACACACTCATTCTAACAGTTCAGTGTGCACACCTCCATGTGGACACACTCATTCTAACAGTTCAGTGAGCACACCTCCATGTGGACACCCTCATTCTAACAGTTCAGTGTGCACACCTCCACAGGGACACACTCATTCTAACAGTTCAGTGTGCACACCTCCACGTGGGCACACTTATTCTAACAGTTCAGTGTGCACACCTCCATGTGGACACACTTATTCTAACAGTTCAGTGTGCACACCTCCATGTGGCCACACTTATTCTAACAGTTCAGTGTGCTCACCTCCATGTGGACAAATTCCAACACTTCAGTGTGCACACCTAGACAGGGACACATTCATTCTAACAGTTCAGAGTGCACACATCCATGTGGACAATTTCTAACACTTCAGTGTGCACACCTCCATGTGGACACCCTCATTGTAATATTTCAGTGTGCACACCTCCACAGGGACACACTCATTCTAACAGTTCAGAGTGCACAGCTCCATGTGGACACAATCATTCTAACAGTTCAGTGTGCACACCTGCTCAGGGACACACTCATTCTAACAGTTCAGTATGCACACCTCCATGTGCACACAATCATTCTAACAGTTCAGTGTGCACACCTCCATGTGGGCACACTCATTCTAACAGTTCAGTGTGCACACCTCCATGTGGACACAATCATTCTAACAGTTCAGTCTGCACACCTCCATGTGGGCACACTCATTCTAACATTTCAGTGTGCACACCTCCATGTGGGCACACTCATTCTAACAGTTTAGTGTGCACACTTCCATGTGGGCCCACTCATTCTAACAGTTCAGTGTGCACACCTCCATGTGGACACACTCATTCTAACAGTTCAGTGTGCACACCTCCATGTGGGCACACTCATTCTAACAGTTCAGTGTGCACACCTCCATGTGGACACACTCATACTAACAGTTCAGTGTGCTCACCTCCATGTGGACAAATTCTAACACTTCAGTGTGCACACCTCCATGTGGACAAACTCATTCTAACATTTCATTGTGCACACCTCCATGTGGACACACTCATTCTAACAGTTCAGTGTGCACACCTCCTTGTGGAAACAATCATTCTAACAGTTCAGTGTGCACACCTCCACAGGGATTCACTCATACTAACAGTTCAGTGTGCACACCTCCATGTGGGCATACTCATTCTAACAGTTCAGTGTGCACACCTCCATGTGGACACACTCATTCTAACAGTTCAGTGTGCACACCTCCACAGGGACACACTCATTCTAACAGTTCAGTGTGCACATCTCCACAGGGACACACTCATTCTAACAGTTCAGTGTGCACACCTCCATGTGGACACACTCATTCTAACAGTTCAGGGTGCACACCTCCATGAGGACACACTCATTCTAACAGTTCAGTGTGCACAACTCCATGTGGACACACTCATTCTAACAGTTCATTGTGCACACCTCCATGTGGGCACACTCATTCTAACAGTTCAGTGTGCACAACTCCATGTGGACATATTCTAACACTTCAGTGTGCACAACTCCATGTGGACACACTCATTCTAACAGTTCAGTGTGCAAACCTCCACAGGGACACACTCATTCTAACAGTTCATTGTGCACACCTCCATGTGGACACACTCATCCTAACATTTCAGTGTGTACACCTCCACGTGGACACACTTATTCTAACAGTTCAGTGTGCACACCTCCATGTGGACACACTTATTCTAACAGTTCAGTGTGCACACCTCCATGTGGGCACACTCATTCTAACATTTCATTGTACATACCTCCACGGGGACACACTCATTCTAACAGTTCAGTGTGCACACCTCCATGTGGGCACACTCATTCTAACAGTTCAGTGTGCACAACTCCATGTGGGCACACTCATTCTAACAGTTTAGTGTGAACACCTCCATGTGGCCACACTCATTCTAACAGTTCAGTGTGCACACCTCCATTTGGACACAGTCATTCTAACAGTTCAGTGTGCACACCTCCATGTGGACACAATAATTCTAACAATTCAGTGTGCACACCTCCATGTGGGCACACTCATTCTAACAGTTCAGTGTGCACACCTCCATGTGGACAAACTCATTCTAACAGTACAATGTGCACACCTCCATGTGGACACACTCATTCTAACAGTTCAGTGTGCACACCTCCATTTGGACACAGTCATTCTAACAGTTCTGTGTGCACACCTCCATGTGGACAAATTCTAACACTTCAGTGTGCACACCTCCATGTGGACACACTCATTCTAACAGTTCAGTGTGCACACCTCCATGTGGACAAATTCTAACAGTTCAGTGTGCACACCTCCATGTGGACACACTCATTCTAACACTTCAGTGTGCACACCTCCATGTGGGCACACTCATTCTAACATTTCATTGTACATACCTCCACAGGGACACACTCATTCTAACAGTTCAGTGTGCATACCTCCACGTGGGCACACTCATTCTAATAGTTCAGTGTGCACACCTCCATGTGGACACACTCATTCTAACAGTTCAGTGTGCACACCTCCATGTGGCCAAATTCTAACACTTCAGTGTGCACACCTCCATGTGGACACACTCATTCTCACATTTCAGTGTGCACAACTTCATGTGGACACACTCATTCTAACAGTTCAGTGTGCACACCTCCACAGGGACACACTCATTCTAACAGTTCATTGTGCATATCTCCATGTGGACACACTCATCCTAATATTTCAGTGTGTACACCTCCACAGGGATTCACTCATTCTAACAGTTCAGAGTGCACACCTCCATGTGGACACACTCATTCTAACAGTTCAGTGTGCACACCTCCACAGGAACACACTCATTCTAACAGTTCAGTGTGCACACCTCCATGTGGACACACTCATTCTAACAGTTCAGTGTGCACACCTGCATGTGGGCACACTCATTCTAACATTTCATTGTACATACCTCCACAGGGACACACTCATTCTAACAGTTCAGTGTGCACACCTCCACGTGGGCACACTTATTCTAACAGTTCAGTGTGCACACCTCCATGTGGACACAATTATTCTAACAGTTCAGTGTGCACACCTCCATGTGGACACACTCATTCTAACAGTTCAGTGTGCTCACCTTCATGTGGACAAATTCTAACACTTCAGTGTGCACACCTACACAGGGACACATTCATTCTAACAGTTCAGTGTGCACACATCCATATGGACAATTTCTAACACTTCAGTGTGCACACCTCCATGTGGACACCCTCATTGTTATATTTCAGTGTGCACACCTCCACAGGGACACACTCTTTCTAACAGTTCAGTGTGCACAGCTCCATGTGGACACAATCATTCTAACAGTTCAGTGTGCACACCTCCACAGGGACACACTCATTCTAACAGTTCAGTATGCACACCTCCATGTGGACACAATCATTCTAACAGTTCAGTGTGCACATCTCCATGTGGGCACACTCATTCTAACAGTTCAGTGTGCACACCTCCATGTGGACACAATCATTCTAACAGTTTAGTGTGCACACTTCCATGTGGACCCACTCATTCTAACAGTTCAGTGTGCACACCTCCATGTGGACACACTCATTCTAACAGTTCAGTGTGCACACCTCCATGTGGACACACTCATTCTAACAGTTCAGTGTGCACACCTCCATGCGGACACAATCATTCTAACACTTCAGTGTGCACACCTCCATGTGGACACACTCATTCTAAAATTTCAGTGTGCACACCTCCACAGGGACACACTCATTCTAACAGTTCAGTGTGCACACCTCCATGTGGACACAATCATTCTAACAGTCAGTGTGCACACCTCCATGTGGGCACACTCATGCTAACAGTTCAGTGTGCACACCTTCATGTGGACACACTCATACTAACAGTTCAGTGTGCACACCTCCATGTGGACACACTCATTCTAACAGTTCAGTGTGCTCACCTCCATGTGGACAATTTCTAACTCTTCAGTGTGCACACCTCCATGTGGACACACTCATTCTAACATTTCATTGTGCACACCTCCATGTGGACACACTCATTCTAACAGTTCAGTGTGCACACCTCCTTGTGGACACAATCATTCTAACAGTTCAGTGTGCACACCTCCACAGGGACACACTCATTCTAAAAGTTCAGTGTGCACACCTGCATGTGGACACAATCATTCTAACAGTTCAGTGTGCACACCTCCATGTGGGCATACTCATTCTAACAGTTCAGTGTGCACACCTCCATGTGGACACACTCATTCTAACAGTTCAGAGTGCACACCTCCATGTGGACACACTCATTCTAACAGTTCAGTGTGCACACCTCCACAGGGACACACTCATTCTAAAAGTTCAGTGTGCACACCTGCAAGTGGACACAATCATTCTAACAGTTCAGTGTACACACCTCCATGTGGACACACTCATTCTAACACTTCAGTGTGCACACCTCCATGTGGGCACACTCATTCTAACATTTCATTGTACGTACCTCCACAGGGACACACTCATTCTAACAGGTCAGTGTGCATACCTCCACGTGGGCACACTCATTCTAATAGTTCAGTGTGCACACCTCCATGTGGACACCCTCATTCTAACAGTTCAGTGTGCACATCTCCACAGGGACACACTCATTCTAACAGTTCAGTGTGCACACCTCCACGTGGGCACACTTATTCTAACAGTTCAGTGTGCACACCTCCATGTGGACACACTTATTCTAACAGTTCAGTGTGCACACCTCCATGTGGCCACACTCATTCTAACAGTTCAGTGTGCTTACCTCCATGTGGACAAATTCTAACACTTCAGTGTGCACACCTAGACAGGGACACATTCATTCTAACAGTTCAGTGTGCACACATCCATGTGGACAATTTCTAACACTTCAGTGTGCACACCTCCATGTGGACACCCTTATTGTAATATTTCAGTGTGCACCCCTCCACAGGGACACACTCATTCTAACAGTTCAGAGTGCACAGCTCCATGTGGACACAATCATTCTAACAGTTCAGTGTGCACACCTCCTCAGGGACACACTCATTCCAACAGTTCAGTATGCACACCTCCATGTGCACACAATCATTCTAACAGTTCAGTGTGCACACCTCCATGTGGGCACACTCATTCTAACAGTTCAGTGTGCACACCTCCATGTGGACACAATCATTCTAACAGTTCAGTCTGCACACCTCCATGTGGGCACACTCATTCTAACATTTCAGTGTGCACACCTCCATGTGGGCACACTCATTCTAACAGTTTAGTGTGCACACTTCCATGTGGACCCACTCATTCTAACAGTTCAGTGTGCACACCTCCATGTGGACACACTCATTCTAACAGTTCAGTGTGCACACCTCCATGTGGACACCCTTATTGTAATATTTCAGTGTGCACCCCTCCACAGGGACACACTCATTCTAACAGTTCAGAGTGCACAGCTCCATGTGGACACAATCATTCTAACAGTTCAGTGTGCACACCTCCTCAGGGACACACTCATTCCAACAGTTCAGTATGCACACCTCCATGTGCACACAATCATTCTAACAGTTCAGTGTGCACACCTCCATGTGGGCACACTCATTCTAACAGTTCAGTGTGCACACCTCCATGTGGACACAATCATTCTAACAGTTCAGTCTGCACACCTCCATGTGGGCACACTCATTCTAACATTTCAGTGTGCACACCTCCATGTGGGCATACTCATTCTAACAGTTCAGTGTGCACACCTCCATGTGGACACACTCATTCTAACAGTTCAGTGTGCACACCTCCACTGGGACACACTCATTCTAACAGTTCAGTGTGCACATCTCCACAGGGACACACTCATTCTAACAGTTCAGTGTGCACACCTCCATGTGGACACACTCATTCTAACAGTTCAGGGTGCACACCTCCATGAGGACACACTCATTCTAACAGTTCAGTGTGCACAACTCCATGTGGACACACTCATTCTAACAGTTCATTGTGCACACCTCCATGTGGGCACACTCATTCTAACAGTTCAGTGTGCACAACTCCATGTGGACATATTCTAACACTTCAGTGTGCACAACTCCATGTGGACACACTCATTCTAACAGTTCAGTGTGCAAACCTCCACAGGGACACACTCATTCTAACAGTTCATTGTGCACACCTCCATGTGGACACACTCATCCTAACATTTCAGTGTGTACACCTCCACGTGGGCACACTTATTCTAACAGTTCAGTGTGCACACCTCCATGTGGACACACTTATTCTAACAGTTCAGTGTGCACACCTCCATGTGGGCACACTCATTCTAACATTTCATTGTACATACCTCCACGGGGACACACTCATTCTAACAGTTCAGTGTGCACACCTCCATGTGGGCACACTCATTCTAACAGTTCAGTGTGCACAACTCCATGTGGGCACACTCATTCTAACAGTTTAGTGTGAACACCTCCATGTGGCCACACTCATTCTAACAGTTCAGTGTGCACACCTCCATTTGGACACAGTCATTCTAACAGTTCAGTGTGCACACCTCCATGTGGACACAATAATTCTAACAATTCAGTGTGCACACCTCCATGTGGGCACACTCATTCTAACAGTTCAGTGTGCACACCTCCATGTGGACAAACTCATTCTAACAGTACAATGTGCACACCTCCATGTGGACACACTCATTCTAACAGTTCAGTGTGCACACCTCCATTTGGACACAGTCATTCTAACAGTTCTGTGTGCACACCTCCATGTGGACAAATTCTAACACTTCAGTGTGCACACCTCCATGTGGACACACTCATTCTAACAGTTCAGTGTGCACACCTCCATGTGGACAAATTCTAACAGTTCAGTGTGCACACCTCCATGTGGACACACTCATTCTAACACTTCAGTGTGCACACCTCCATGTGGGCACACTCATTCTAACATTTCATTGTACATACCTCCACAGGGACACACTCATTCTAACAGTTCAGTGTGCATACCTCCACGTGGGCACACTCATTCTAATAGTTCAGTGTGCACACCTCCATGTGGACACACTCATTCTAACAGTTCAGTGTGCACACCTCCATGTGGCCAAATTCTAACACTTCAGTGTGCACACCTCCATGTGGACACACTCATTCTCACATTTCAGTGTGCACAACTTCATGTGGACACACTCATTCTAACAGTTCAGTGTGCACACCTCCACAGGGACACACTCATTCTAACAGTTCATTGTGCATATCTCCATGTGGACACACTCATCCTAATATTTCAGTGTGTACACCTCCACAGGGATTCACTCATTCTAACAGTTCAGAGTGCACACCTCCATGTGGACACACTCATTCTAACAGTTCAGTGTGCACACCTCCACAGGAACACACTCATTCTAACAGTTCAGTGTGCACACCTCCATGTGGACACACTCATTCTAACAGTTCAGTGTGCACACCTGCATGTGGGCACACTCATTCTAACATTTCATTGTACATACCTCCACAGGGACACACTCATTCTAACAGTTCAGTGTGCACACCTCCACGTGGGCACACTTATTCTAACAGTTCAGTGTGCACACCTCCATGTGGACACAATTATTCTAACAGTTCAGTGTGCACACCTCCATGTGGACACACTCATTCTAACAGTTCAGTGTGCTCACCTTCATGTGGACAAATTCTAACACTTCAGTGTGCACACCTACACAGGGACACATTCATTCTAACAGTTCAGTGTGCACACATCCATATGGACAATTTCTAACACTTCAGTGTGCACACCTCCATGTGGACACCCTCATTGTTATATTTCAGTGTGCACACCTCCACAGGGACACACTCTTTCTAACAGTTCAGTGTGCACAGCTCCATGTGGACACAATCATTCTAACAGTTCAGTGTGCACACCTCCACAGGGACACACTCATTCTAACAGTTCAGTATGCACACCTCCATGTGGACACAATCATTCTAACAGTTCAGTGTGCACATCTCCATGTGGGCACACTCATTCTAACAGTTCAGTGTGCACACCTCCATGTGGACACAATCATTCTAACAGTTTAGTGTGCACACTTCCATGTGGACCCACTCATTCTAACAGTTCAGTGTGCACACCTCCATGTGGACACACTCATTCTAACAGTTCAGTGTGCACACCTCCATGTGGACACACTCATTCTAACAGTTCAGTGTGCACACCTCCATGCGGACACAATCATTCTAACACTTCAGTGTGCACACCTCCATGTGGACACACTCATTCTAAAATTTCAGTGTGCACACCTCCACAGGGACACACTCATTCTAACAGTTCAGTGTGCACACCTCCATGTGGACACAATCATTCTAACAGTCAGTGTGCACACCTCCATGTGGGCACACTCATGCTAACAGTTCAGTGTGCACACCTCCATGTGGACACACTCATACTAACAGTTCAGTGTGCACACCTCCATGTGGACACACTCATTCTAACAGTTCAGTGTGCTCACCTCCATGTGGACAATTTCTAACTCTTCAGTGTGCACACCTCCATGTGGACACACTCATTCTAACATTTCATTGTGCACACCTCCATGTGGACACACTCATTCTAACAGTTCAGTGTGCACACCTCCTTGTGGACACAATCATTCTAACAGTTCAGTGTGCACACCTCCACAGGGACACACTCATTCTAAAAGTTCAGTGTGCACACCTGCATGTGGACACAATCATTCTAACAGTTCAGTGTGCACACCTCCATGTGGGCATACTCATTCTAACAGTTCAGTGTGCACACCTCCATGTGGACACACTCATTCTAACAGTTCAGAGTGCACACCTCCATGTGGACACACTCATTCTAACAGTTCAGTGTGCACACCTCCACAGGGACACACTCATTCTAAAAGTTCAGTGTGCACACCTGCAAGTGGACACAATCATTCTAACAGTTCAGTGTACACACCTCCATGTGGACACACTCATTCTAACACTTCAGTGTGCACACCTCCATGTGGGCACACTCATTCTAACATTTCATTGTACGTACCTCCACAGGGACACACTCATTCTAACAGGTCAGTGTGCATACCTCCACGTGGGCACACTCATTCTAATAGTTCAGTGTGCACACCTCCATGTGGACACCCTCATTCTAACAGTTCAGTGTGCACATCTCCACAGGGACACACTCATTCTAACAGTTCAGTGTGCACACCTCCACGTGGGCACACTTATTCTAACAGTTCAGTGTGCACACCTCCATGTGGACACACTTATTCTAACAGTTCAGTGTGCACACCTCCATGTGGCCACACTCATTCTAACAGTTCAGTGTGCTTACCTCCATGTGGACAAATTCTAACACTTCAGTGTGCACACCTAGACAGGGACACATTCATTCTAACAGTTCAGTGTGCACACATCCATGTGGACAATTTCTAACACTTCAGTGTGCACACCTCCATGTGGACACCCTTATTGTAATATTTCAGTGTGCACCCCTCCACAGGGACACACTCATTCTAACAGTTCAGAGTGCACAGCTCCATGTGGACACAATCATTCTAACAGTTCAGTGTGCACACCTCCTCAGGGACACACTCATTCCAACAGTTCAGTATGCACACCTCCATGTGCACACAATCATTCTAACAGTTCAGTGTGCACACCTCCATGTGGGCACACTCATTCTAACAGTTCAGTGTGCACACCTCCATGTGGGCACACTCATTCTAACAGTTCAGTGTGCACAACTCCATGTGGGCACACTCATTCTAACAGTTTAGTGTGAACACCTCCATGTGGCCACACTCATTCTAACAGTTCAGTGTGCACACCTCCATTTGGACACAGTCATTCTAACAGTTCAGTGTGCACACCTCCATGTGGACACAATAATTCTAACAATTCAGTGTGCACACCTCCATGTGGGCACACTCATTCTAACAGTTCAGTGTGCACACCTCCATGTGGACACACTCATTCTAACAGTACAATGTGCACACCTCCATGTGGACACACTCATTCTAACAGTTCAGTGTGCACACCTCCATTTGGACACAGTCATTCTAACAGTTCTGTGTGCACACCTCCATGTGGACAAATTCTAACACTTCAGTGTGCACACCTCCATGTGGACACACTCATTCTAACAGTTCAGTGTGCACACCTCCATGTGGACAAATTCTAACAGTTCAGTGTGCACACCTCCATGTGGACACACTCATTCTAACACTTCAGTGTGCACACCTCCATGTGGGCACACTCATTCTAACATTTCATTGTACATACCTCCACAGGGACACACTCATTCTAACAGTTCAGTGTGCATACCTCCACGTGGGCACACTCATTCTAATAGTTCAGTGTGCACACCTCCATGTGGACACACTCATTCTAACAGTTCAGTGTGCACACCTCCATGTGGCCAAATTCTAACACTTCAGTGTGCACACCTCCATGTGGACACACTCATTCTCACATTTCAGTGTGCACAACTTCATGTGGACACACTCATTCTAACAGTTCAGTGTGCATACCTCCACAGGGACACACTCATTCTAACAGTTCATTGTGCATATCTCCATGTGGACACACTCATCCTAATATTTCAGTGTGTACACCTCCACAGGGATTCACTCATTCTAACAGTTCAGAGTGCACACCTCCATGTGGACACACTCATTCTAACAGTTCAGTGTGCACACCTCCACAGGAACACACTCATTCTAACAGTTCAGTGTGCACACCTCCATGTGGACACACTCATTCTAACAGTTCAGTGTGCACACCTGCATGTGGGCACACTCATTCTAACATTTCATTGTACATACCTCCACAGGGACACACTCATTCTAACAGTTCAGTGTGCACACCTCCACGTGGGCACACTTATTCTAACAGTTCAGTGTGCACACCTCCATGTGGACACAATTATTCTAACAGTTCAGTGTGCACACCTCCATGTGGACACACTCATTCTAACAGTTCAGTGTGCTCACCTTCATGTGGACAAATTCTAACACTTCAGTGTGCACACCTACACAGGGACACATTCATTCTAACAGTTCAGTGTGCACACATCCATATGGACAATTTCTAACACTTCAGTGTGCACACCTCCATGTGGACACCCTCATTGTTATATTTCAGTGTGCACACCTCCACAGGGACACACTCTTTCTAACAGTTCAGTGTGCACAGCTCCATGTGGACACAATCATTCTAACAGTTCAGTGTGCACACCTCCACAGGGACACACTCATTCTAACAGTTCAGTATGCACACCTCCATGTGGACACAATCATTCTAACAGTTCAGTGTGCACATCTCCATGTGGGCACACTCATTCTAACAGTTCAGTGTGCACACCTCCATGTGGACACAATCATTCTAACAGTTTAGTGTGCACACTTCCATGTGGACCCACTCATTCTAACAGTTCAGTGTGCACACCTCCATGTGGACACACTCATTCTAACAGTTCAGTGTGCACACCTCCATGTGGACACACTCATTCTAACAGTTCAGTGTGCACACCTCCATGCGGACACAATCATTCTAACACTTCAGTGTGCACACCTCCATGTGGACACACTCATTCTAAAATTTCAGTGTGCACACCTCCACAGGGACACACTCATTCTAACAGTTCAGTGTGCACACCTCCATGTGGACACAATCATTCTAACAGTCAGTGTGCACACCTCCATGTGGGCACACTCATGCTAACAGTTCAGTGTGCACACCTCCATGTGGACACACTCATACTAACAGTTCAGTGTGCACACCTCCATGTGGACACACTCATTCTAACAGTTCAGTGTGCTCACCTCCATGTGGACAATTTCTAACTCTTCAGTGTGCACACCTCCATGTGGACACACTCATTCTAACATTTCATTGTGCACACCTCCATGTGGACACACTCATTCTAACAGTTCAGTGTGCACACCTCCTTGTGGACACAATCATTCTAACAGTTCAGTGTGCACACCTCCACAGGGACACACTCATTCTAAAAGTTCAGTGTGCACACCTGCATGTGGACACAATCATTCTAACAGTTCAGTGTGCACACCTCCATGTGGGCATACTCATTCTAACAGTTCAGTGTGCACACCTCCATGTGGACACACTCATTCTAACAGTTCAGAGTGCACACCTCCATGTGGACACACTCATTCTAACAGTTCAGTGTGCACACCTCCACAGGGACACACTCATTCTAAAAGTTCAGTGTGCACACCTGCAAGTGGACACAATCATTCTAACAGTTCAGTGTACACACCTCCATGTGGACACACTCATTCTAACACTTCAGTGTGCACACCTCCATGTGGGCACACTCATTCTAACATTTCATTGTACGTACCTCCACAGGGACACACTCATTCTAACAGGTCAGTGTGCATACCTCCACGTGGGCACACTCATTCTAATAGTTCAGTGTGCACACCTCCATGTGGACACCCTCATTCTAACAGTTCAGTGTGCACATCTCCACAGGGACACACTCATTCTAACAGTTCAGTGTGCACACCTCCACGTGGGCACACTTATTCTAACAGTTCAGTGTGCACACCTCCATGTGGACACACTTATTCTAACAGTTCAGTGTGCACACCTCCATGTGGCCACACTCATTCTAACAGTTCAGTGTGCTTACCTCCATGTGGACAAATTCTAACACTTCAGTGTGCACACCTAGACAGGGACACATTCATTCTAACAGTTCAGTGTGCACACATCCATGTGGACAATTTCTAACACTTCAGTGTGCACACCTCCATGTGGACACCCTTATTGTAATATTTCAGTGTGCACCCCTCCACAGGGACACACTCATTCTAACAGTTCAGAGTGCACAGCTCCATGTGGACACAATCATTCTAACAGTTCAGTGTGCACACCTCCTCAGGGACACACTCATTCCAACAGTTCAGTATGCACACCTCCATGTGCACACAATCATTCTAACAGTTCAGTGTGCACACCTCCATGTGGGCACACTCATTCTAACAGTTCAGTGTGCACACCTCCATGTGGACACAATCATTCTAACAGTTCAGTCTGCACACCTCCATGTGGGCACACTCATTCTAACATTTCAGTGTGCACACCTCCATGTGGGCACACTCATTCTAACAGTTTAGTGTGCACACTTCCATGTGGACCCACTCATTCTAACAGTTCAGTGTGCACACCTCCATGTGGACACACTCATTCTAACAGTTCAGTGTGCACACCTCCATGTGGACACACTCATTCTAACAGTTCAGTGTGCACACCTCCATGTGGATACAATCATTCTAACACTTCAGTGTGCACACCTCCATGTGGACACACTCATTCTAAAATTTCAGTGTGCACACCTCCACAGGGACACACTCATTCTAACAGTTCAGTGTGCACACCTCCATGAGGACACAATCATTCTAACAGTCAGTGTGCACACCTCCATGTGGGCACACTCATTCTAACAGTTCAGTGTGGACACCTCCATGTGGACACACTCATACTAACAGTTCAGTGTGCACACCTCCATGTGGACACACTCATTCTAACAGTTCAGTGTGCTCACCTCCATGTGGACAAATTCTAACACTTCAGTGTGCACACCTCCATGTGGACACACTCATTCTAACTTTTCATTGTGCACACCTCCATGTGGACACACTCATTCTAACAGTTCAGTGTGCACACCTCCTTGTGGAAACAATCATTCTAACAGTTCAGTGTGCACACCTCCACAGGGATTCACTCATTCTAACAGTTCAGTGTGCACACCTCCATGTGGGCATACTCATTCTAACAGTTCAGTGTGCACACCTCCATGTGGACACACTCATTCTAACAGTTCAGTGTGCACACCTCCACAGGGACACACTCATTCTAACAGTTCAGTGTGCACACCTCCACAGGGACACACTCATTCTAACAGTTCAGTGTGCACACCTCCATGTGGACACACTCATTCTAACAGTTCAGTGTGCACACCTGCATGTGGGCACACTCATTCTAACATTTCATTGTACATACCTCCACAGGGACACACTCATTCTAACAGTTCAGTGTGCACACCTCCACGTGGGCACACTTATTCTAACAGTTCAGTGTGCACACCTCCATGTGGACACACTTATTCTAACAGTTCAGTGTGCACACCTCCATGTGGACACACTCATTCTAACAGTTCAGTGTGCTCACCTTCATGTGGACAAATTCTAACACTTCAGTGTGCACACCTACACAGGGACACATTCATTCTAACAGTTCAGTGTGCACACATCCATGTGGACAATTTCTAACACTTCAGTGTGCACACCTCCATGTGGACACCCTCATTGTTATATTTCAGTGTGCACACCTCCACAGGGACACACTCTTTCTAACAGTTCAGTGTGCACAGCTCCATGTGGACACAATCATTCTAACAGTTCAGTGTGCACACCTCCACAGGGACACACTCATTCTAACAGTTCAGTATGCACACCTCCATGTGGACACAATCATTCTAACAGTTCAGTGTGCACATCTCCATGTGGGCACACTCATTCTAACAGTTCAGTGTGCACACCTCCATGTGGACACAATCATTCTAACAGTTCAGTCTGCACACCTCCATGTGGGCACACTGATTCTAACATTTCAGTGTGCACAACTCCATGTGGGCACACTCATTCTAACAGTTTAGTGTGCACACTTCCATGTGGACCCACTCATTCTAACAGTTCAGTGTGCACACCTCCATGTGGACACACTCATTCTAACAGTTCAGTGTGCACACCTCCATGTGGACACACTCATTCTAACAGTTCAGTGTGCACACCTCCATGCGGACACAATCATTCTAACACTTCAGTGTGCACACCTCCATGTGGACACACTCATTCTAAAATTTCAGTGTGCACACCTCCACAGGGACACACTCATTCTAACAGTTCAGTGTGCACACCTCCATGTGGACACAATCATTCTAACAGTCAGTGTGCACACCTCCATGTGGGCACACTCATGCTAACAGTTCAGTGTGCACACCTCCATGTGGACACACTCATACTAACAGTTCAGTGTGCACACCTCCATGTGGACACACAAAATTCTAACAGTTCAGTGTGCTCACCTCCATGTGGACAAATTCTAACACTTCAGTGTGCACACCTCCATGTGGACACACTCATTCTAACATTTCATTGTGCACACCTCCATGTGGACACACTCATTCTAACAGTTCAGTGTGCACACCTCCTTGTGGACACACTCATTCTAACAGTTCAGTGTGCACACCTCCATGTGGACACACTCATTCTAACAGTTCAGTGTGCACACCTCCATGTGGATACAATCATTCTAACACTTCAGTGTGCACACCTCCATGTGGACACACTCATTCTAAAATTTCAGTGTGCACACCTCCACAGGGACACACTCATTCTAACAGTTCAGTGTGCACACCTCCATGTGGACACAATCATTCTAACAGTCAGTGTGCACACCTCCATGTGGGCACACTCATTCTAACAGTTCAGTGTGCACACCTCCATGTGGACACACTCATTCTAACAGTTCAGTGTGCTCACATCCATGTGGACAAATTCTAACACTTCAGTGTGCACACCTCCATGTGGACACACTCATTCTAACATTTCATTGTGCACACCTCCATGTGGACACACTCATTCTAACAGTTCAGTGTGCAAACCTCCTTGTGGAAACAATCATTCTAACAGTTCAGTGTGCACACCTCCACAGGGATTCACTCATTCTAACAGTTTAGTGTGCACACCTCCATGTGGGCATACTCATTCTAACAGTTCAGTGTGCACACCTCCATGTGGACACACTCATTCTAACAGTTCAGTGTGCACACCTCCACAGGGACACACTCATTCTAACAGTTCAGTGTGCACACCTCCACAGGGACACACTCATTCTAACAGTTCAGTGTGCACACCTCCATGTGGACACACTCATTCTAACAGTTCAGGGTGCACAACTCCATGAGGACACACTCATTCTAACTGTTCAGTGTGCACACCTCCATGTGGACACACTCGTTCTAACAGTTCAGTGTGCACACCTCCATGTGGGCACACTCATTCTAACAGTTCAGTGTGCACAACTCCATGTGGACATATTCTAACACTTCAGTGTGCACAACTCCATGTGGACACACTCATTCTAACAGTTCAGTGTGCACACCTCCACAGGGACACACTCATTCTAACAGTTCATTGTGCACACCTCCATGTGGACACACTCATCCTAACATTTCAGTGTGTACACCTCCACAGGGATACACTCATTCTAACAGTTCAGTGTGCACACCTCCATGTGGACCCACTCATTCTAACAGTTCAGTGTGCACACCTCCATGTGGGCACACTCATTCTAACATTTCATTGTACATACCTCCACGGGGACACACTCATTCTAACAGTTCAGTGTGCACACCTCCATGTGGGCACACTCATTCTAACAGTTCAGTGTGCACAACTCCATGTGGGAACACTCATTCTAACAGTTTAGTGTGAACACCTCCATGTGGCCACACTCATTTTAACAGTTCAGTGTGCACACCTCCATGTGGACACACTCATTCTAACAGTTCAGTGTGTACACCTCCATGTGGACACAGTCATTCTAACAGTTCAGTGTGCACACCTCCATGTGGACACACTCATTCTAACAGTTCAGTGTGCTCACCTCCATGTGGACAAATTCTAACACTTCAGTGTGCACACCTCCACAGGGACACACTCATTCTAACAGTTCAGTGTGCACACCTCCATGTGGACACAATAATTCTAACAATTCAGTGTGCACACCTCCATGTGGACACACTCATTCTCACATTTCAGTGTGCACAACTTCATGTGGACACACTCATTCTAACAGTTCAGTGTGCATACCTCCACGTGGGCACACTCATTCTAATAGTTCAGTGTGCACACCTCCATGTGGACACACTCATTCTAACAGTTCTGTGTGCACACCTCCATGTGGACACACTCATTCTAACAGTTCAGTGTGCTCACCTCCATGTGGACAAATTCTAACACTTCAGTGTGCACACCTCCATGTGGACACACTCTTTCTCACATTTCAGTGTGCACAACTTCATGTGGACACACTCATTCTAACAGTTCAGTGTGCACACCTCCACAGGGACACACTCATTCTAACAGTTCATTGTGCATATCTCCATGTGGACACACTCATCCTAATATTTCAGTGTGTACACCTCCACAGGGATTCACTCATTCTAACAGTTCATAGTGCACACCTCCATGTGGACACACTCATTCTAACAGTTCAGTGTGCACACCTCCACAGGGACACACTCATTCTAACAGTTCAGTGTGCACACCTCCATGTGGACACACTCATTCTAACAGTTCAGTGTGCACACCTGCATGTGGGCACACTCATTCTAACATTTCATTGTACATACCTCCACAGGGACACACTCATTCTAACAGTTCAGTGTGCACACCTCCACGTGGGCACACTTATTCTAACAGTTCAGTGTGCACACCTCCATGTGGACACACTTATTCTAACAGTTCAGTGTGCACACCTCCATGTGGACACACTCATTCTAACAGTTCAGTGTGCTCATTTTCATGTGGACAAATTCTAACACTTAAGTGTGCACACCTACACAGGGACACATTCATTCTAACAGTTCAGTGTGCACACATCCATGTGGACAATTTCTAACACTTCAGTGTGCACACCTCCATGTGGACACCCTCATTGTTATATTTCAGTGTGCACACCTCCACAGGGACACACTCATTCTAACAGTTCAGTGTGCACAGCTCCATGTGGACACAATCATTCTAACAGTTCAGTGTGCACACCTCCACAGGGACACACTCATTCTAACAGTTCAGTATGCACACCTCCATGTGGACACAATCATTCTAACAGTTCAGTGTGCACATCTCCATGTGGGCACACTCATTCTAACAGTTCAGTGTGCACACCTCCATGTGGACACAATCATTCTAACAGTTCAGTCTGCACACCTCCATGTGGGCACACTGATTCTAACATTTCAGTGTGCACAACCCATGTGGGCACACTCATTCTAACAGTTTAGTGTGCACACTTCCATGTGGACCCACTCATTCTAACAGTTCAGTGTGCACACCTCCATGTGGACACACTCATTCTAACAGTTCAGTGTGCACACCTCCATGTGGACACACTCATTCTAACAGTTCAGTGTGCACACCTCCATGTGGACACAATCATTCTAACACTTCAGTGTGCACACCTCCATGTGGACACACTCATTCTAAAATTTCAGTGTGCACACCTCCACAGGGACACACTCATTCTAACAGTTCAGTGTGCACACCTCCATGTGGACACAATCATTCTAACAGTCAGTGTGCACACCTCCATGTGGGCACACTCATGCAAACAGTTCAGTGTGCACACCTCCTTGTGGACACACTCATACTAACAGTTCAGTGTGCACACCTCCATGTGGACACACTCATTCTAACAGTTCAGTGTGCTCACCTCCATGTGGACAAATTCTAACACTTCAGTGTGCACACCTCCATGTGGACACACTCATTCTAACATTTCATTGTGCACACCTCCATGTGGACACACTCATTCTAACAGTTCAGTGTGCACACCTCCTTGTGGACACAATCATTCTAACAGTTCAGTGTGCACACCTCCACAGGGACACACTCATTCTAAAAGTTCAGTGTGCACACCTGCATGTGGACACAATCATTCTAACAGTTCAGTGTGCACACCTCCATGTGGGCATACTCATTCTAACAGTTCAGTGTGCACACCTCCATGTGGACACACTCATTCTAACAGTTCAGAGTGCACACCTCCATGTGGACACACTCATTCTAACAGTTCAGTGTGCACACCTCCTCAGGGACACACTCATTCTAAAAGTTCAGTGTGCACACCTGCATGTGGACACAATCATTCTAACAGTTCAGTGTGCACACCTCCATGTGGGCATACTCATTCTAAAAGTTCAGTGTGCACACCTCCATGTTGACAAATTCTAACAGTTCAGTGTGCACACCTCCATGTGGACACACTCATTATAACACTTCAGTGTGCACACCTCCATGTGGGCACACTCATTCTAACATTTCATTGTACGTACCTCCACAGGGACACACTCGTTCTAACAGGTCAGTGTGCATACCTCCACGTGGGCACACTCATTCTAATAGTTCAGTGTGCACACCTCCATGTGGACACACTCATTCTAACAGTTCTGTGTGCACACCTCCATGTGGACACACTCATTCTAACAGTTCAGTGTGCTCACCTCCATGTGGACAAATTCAAACACTTCAGTGTGCACACCTCCACAGGGACACACTCATTCTAAAAGTTCAGTGTGCACACCTGCATGTGGACACAATCATTCGAACAGTTCAGTGTGCACACCTCCATGTGGGCATACTCATTCTAACAGTTCAGTGTGCACACCTCCACAGGGACACACTCATTCTAACAGTTCATTGTGCACACCTCCATGTGGACACACTCATCCTAACATTTCAGTGTGTACACCTCCACAGGGATACACTCATTCTAACAGTTCAGTGTGCACACCTCCATGTGGACACATTCATTCTAAGTGTTCAGTGTGCACACCTCCATGTGGACACACTCATTCTAACAGTTCAGTGTGCACACCTCCATGTGGGCACACTCATTCTAACATTTCATTGTACATACCTCCACGGGGACTCACTCATTCTAACAGTTCAGTGTGCACACCTCCATGTGGGCACACTCATTCTAACAGTTCAGTGTGCACAACTCCATGTGGGCACACTCATTCTAACAGTTTAGTGTGAACACCTCCATGTGGCCACACTCATTCTAACAGTTCAGTGTGCACACCTCCATGTGGACACACTCATTCTAACAGTTCAGTGTGCACACCTCCATGTGGACACACTCATTCTAACAGTTCAGTGTGCACACCTCCATGTGGACACAGTCATTCTAACAGTTCAGTGTGCTCACCTCCATGTGGACAAATTCTAACAGTTCAGTGTGCACACCTCCACAGGGACACACTCATTCTAACAGTTCAGTGTGCACACCTCCATGTGGACACAATAATTCTAACAGTTCAGTGTGCACACCTCCATGTGGGCACACTCATTCTAACAGTTCAGTGTGCACACCTCCATGTGGACACACTCATTCTAACAGTTCAGTGTGCACACCTCCATGTGGACACACTCATTCTAACAGTTCAGTGTGCACACCTCCATTTGGACACAGTCATTCTATCAGTTCTGTGTGCACACCTCCATGTGGACAAATTCTAACACTTCAGTGTGCACACCTCCATGTGGACACACTCATTCTAACAGTTCAGTGTGCACACCTCCATTTGGACAAATTCTAACAGTTCAGTGTGCACACCTCCATGTGGACACACTCATCCTAACATTTCAGTGTGTACACCTCCACAGGGATACACTCATTCTAACAGTTCAGTGTGCACACCTCCATGTGGACACATTCATTCTAAGTGTTCAGTGTGCACACCTCCATGTGGACACACTCATTCTAACAGGTCAGTGTGCATACCTCCACGTGGGCACACTCATTCTAATAGTTCAGTGTGCACACGTCCATGTGGACACACTCATTCTAACAGTTCTGTGTGCACACCTCCATGTGGACACACTCATTCTAACAGTTCAGTGTGCTCACCTCCATGTGGACAAATTCTAACACTTCAGTGTGCACACCTCCACAGGGACACACTCAATCTAACAGTTCACTGTGCACACCTCCATGTGGACAAATTCTAACAATTCAGTGTGCACACCTCCATGTGGAGACACTCATTCTAACATTTCAGTGTGCACACCTCCACAGGGACACACTCATTCTAACAGTTCAGTGTGCACACCTCCATGTGGACACAATCATTCTAACAGTCAGTGTGCACACCTCCATGTGGGCACACTCATTCTAACATTTCAGTGTGCACACCTCCATGTGGACACACTCCTACTAACAGTTCAGTGTGCACACCTCCATGTGGACACACTCATTCTAAGAGTTCAGTGTGCTCACCGCCATGTGGACAAATTCTAACACTTCAGTGTGCACACCTCCATGTGGACACACTCATTCTAACATTTCATTGTGCACACCTCCATGTGGACACACTCATTCTAACAGTTCAGTGTGCACACCTCCTTGTGGACACAATCATTCTAACAGTTCAGTGTGCACACCTCCACAGGGACACACTCATTCTAAAAGTTCAGTGTGCACACCTGCATGTGGACACAATCATTCTAACAGTTCAGTGTGCACACCTCCATGTGGGCATACTCATTCTAACAGTTCAGTGTGCACACCTCCATGTGGGCACACTCATTCTAACAGTTCAGTGTGCACACCTCCATGTGGACACACTCATTCTAACAGTTCAGTGTGCACACCTCCATGTGGACACACTCATTCTAACGGTTCAGTGTGCACACCTCCATGTGGACACACTCATTCTAACAGTTCAGTGTGCACACCTCCATATGGGCACACTCATTCTAACATTTCATTGTACATACCTCCACGGGGCACACTCATTCTAACAGTTCAGTGTGCACACCTCCATGTGGACACACTCATTCTAACAGTTCAGTGTGCACACCTCCATGTGGACACACTCATTCTAACAGTTCAGTGTGCACACCTCCATGTGGGCACACTCATTCTAACAGTTCAGTGTGCACACCTCCATGTGGGCACACTCATTCTAACAGTTCAGTGTGCACACCTCCATGTGGACACACTCATTCTAACAGTTCACTGTGCACACCTCCATGTGGACACACTCATTCTAACAGTTCAGTGTGCACACCTCCATTTGGACACAGTCATTCTAACAGTTCTGTGTGCACACCTCCATGTGGACAAATTCTAACACTTCAGTGTGCACACCTCCATGTGGACACACTCATTCTAACAGTTCAGTGTGCACACCTCTATGTGGACAAATTCTAACAGTTCAGTGTGCACACCTCCATGTGGACACACTCATTCTAACACTTCAGTGTGCACACCTCCATGTGGGCACACTCATTCTAACATTTCATTGTACATACCTCCACAGGGACACACTCATTCTAACAGTTCAGTGTGCATAACTCCATGTGGGCACACTCATTCTAATAGTTCAGTGTGCACACCTCCATGTGGACACACTCATTCTAACAGTTCTGTGTGCACACCTCCATGTGGACACACTCATTCTAACAGTTCAGTGTGCTCACCTCCATGTGGACAAATTCTAACACTTCAGTGTGCACACCTCCATGTGGGCACACTCATTCTCACATTTCAGTGTGCACAACTTCATGTGGACACACTCATTCTAACAGTTCAGTGTGCACACCTAAACAGGGACACACTCATTCTAACAGTTCATTGTGCACATCTCTATGTGGACACACTCATCCTAATATTTCAGTGTGCACACCTCCACAGGGACACACTCATTCTAACAGTTCAGAGTGCACAGCTCCATGCGACACAATCATTCTAACAGTTCAGTGTGCACACCTCCACAGGGACACACTCATTCTAACAGTTCAGGATACACACCTCCATGTTGACACAATCATTCTAACAGTTCAGTGTGCACAACTCCATGTGGGCACACTCATTCTAACAGTTCAGTGTGCACACCACCATGTGGACACAATCATTCTAACAGTTCAGTCTGCACACCTCCATGTGGGCACACTCATTCTAACATTTCAGTGTGCACACCTCCATGTGGGCACACTCATTCTAACAGTTTAGTGTGCACACTTCCATGTGGACCCACTCATTCTAACAGTTCAGGGTGCACACCTCCATGTGGACACACTCATTCTAACAGTTAAGTGTGCACACCTCCATGTGGACACACTCATTCTAACAGTTCAGTGTGCACACCTCCATGTGGACACAATCATTCTAACACTTCAGTGTGCACACCTCCATGTGGACACACTCATTCTAAAATTTCAGTGTGCACACCTCCACAAAGACACACTCATTCTAACAGTTCAGTGTGCACACCTCCATGTGGACACAATCATTCTAACAGTCAGTGTGCACACCTCCATGTGGGCACACTCATGCTAACAGTTCAGTGTGCACACCTCCATGTGGACACACTCATACTAACAGTTCAGTGTGCACACCTCCATGTGGACACACTCATTCTAACAGTTCAGTGTGCTCACCTCCATGTGGACAAATTCTAACACTTCAGTGTGCACACCTCCATGTGGACACACTCATTCTAACAGTTCAGTGTGCACACCTACTTGTGGACACAATCATTCTAACAGTTCAGTGTGCACACCTCCACAGGGACACACTCATTCTAAAAGTTCAGTGTGCACACCTGCATGTGGACACAATCATTCTAACAGTTCAGTGTGCACACCTCCATGTGGACACACTCATTCTAACAGTTCAGGGTGCACACCTCCATGTGGACACACACATTCTAACAGTTCAGTGTGCACACCTCCATGTGGGCACACTTATTCTAACAGTTCAGTGTGCACACCTCCATGTGGGCACACTCATTCTAACAGTTCAGTGTGCACACCTCCATGTGGACATATTCTAACACTTCAGTGTGCACACCTCCATGTGGACACACTCATTCTAACAGTTCAGTGTGCACACCTCCACAGGGACACACTCATTCTAACAGTTCATTGTGCACACCTCCATGTGGACACAGTCATTCTAACAGTTCAGTGTGCACATCTCCATGTGTACACAGTCATTCTAACAGTTCAGTGTGCACACCTCCATGTGGACACAGTCATTCTAACAGTTCAGTGTGCACACCTCCATGTGGACAAATTCTAACACTTCAGTGTGCACACCTCCATGTGGACACACACATTCTAACACTTCAGTGTGCACACCTCAACAGGGACACACTCATTCTAACAGTTCGTTGTGCACACCTCCATGTGGACACAATCATTCTAACACTTCAGTGTGCACACCTCCATGTGGACACACTCATTCTAAAATTTCAGTGTGCACACCTCCACAGGGACACACTCATTCTAACAGTTCAGTGTGCACACCTCCATGTGGACACAATCATTCTAACAGTCAGTGTGCACACCTCCATGTGGGCACACTCATGCTAACAGTTCAGTGTGCACACCTCCATGTGGACACACTCATACTAACAGTTCAGTGTGCACACCTCCATGTGGACACACTCATTCTAACAGTTCAGTGTGCTCACCTCCATGTGGACAAATTCTAACACTTCAGTGTGCACACCTTTATGTGGACACACTCATTCTAACATTTCATTGTGCACACCTCCATGTGGTACACTCATTCTAACAGTTCAGTGTGCACACCTCCTTGTGGACACAATCATTCTAACAGTTCAGTGTGCACACCTCAATGTGGGCATACTCATTCTAACAGTTCAGTGTGCACACCTCCATGTGGGCACACTCATTCTAACAGTTCAGTGTGCACACATCCATGTGGACACACTCATTCTAACAGTTCAGAGTGCACACCTCCATGTGGACACACTCATTCTAACAGTTCAGTGTGCACACCTCCATGTGGACACACTCATCCTAACATTTCAGTGTGCACACCTCCACAGGGATACACTCATTGTAACAGTTCAGTGTGCACACCTCCATGTGGACACACTCATTCTAACAGTTCAGTGTGCACACCTCCATGTGGGCACACTCATTCTAACAGTTCAGTGTGCACACATCCATGTGGACACACTCATTCTAACAGTTCAGTGTGCACACTTCCATGTGGACACACTCATTCTAACAGTTCAGTGTGCACACCTCCTTGTGGGCACACTCATTCTAACAGTTCAGTGTGCACACCTCCATGTGGACACTCTCATTCTAACAGTTCAGGGTGCACACCTCCATGTGGACACACTCATTCTAACAGTTCAGTGTGCACACCTCCATTTGGGCACACTCATTCTAACAGTTCAGTGTGCACACCTCCATGTGGGCACACTCATTCTAACAGTTCAGTGTGCACACCTCCATGTGGACAGATTCTAACACTTCAGTGTGCACACCTCCATGTGGACACACTCATTCTAACAGTTCAGTGTGCACACCTCCACAGGGACACACTCATTCTAACAGTTCATTGTGCACACCTCCATGTGGACACACTCATCCTAACATTTCAGTGTGTACACCTCCACAGGGATACACTCATTCTAACAGTTCAGTGTGCACACCTCCATGTGGACACACTCATTCTAACAGTTCAGTGTGCACACCTCCATGTGGACACACTCATTCTAACAGTTCAGTGTGCACACCTCCATGTGGGCACACTCATTGCAACATTTCATTGTACATACCTCCACGGGGACACACTCATTCTAACAGTTAATGTGAACACCTCCATGTGGCCACACTCATTCTAACAGTTCAGTGTGCACACCTCCATGTGGACACCCTCATTCTAACAGTTCAGTGTGCACACCTCCATGTGGACACACTCATTCTAACAGTTCAGTGTGCACACCTCCATGTGGACACACTCATTCTAACAGTTCAGTGTGCTCACCTCCATGTGGACAAATTCTAACACTTCAGTGTGCACACCTCCACAGGGACACACTCATTCTAACAGTTCAGTGTGCACACCTCCATGTGGACACAATAATTCTAACAGTTCAGTGTGCACACCTCCATGTGGACACACTCATTCTAACAGTTCAGTGTGCACACCTCCATTTGGACACATTCATTCTAACAGTTCTGTGTGCACACCTCCATGTGGACAAATTCTATCACTTCAGTGTGCACACCTCCATGTGCACACACTCATTCTAACAGTTCAGTGTGCAACACCTCCATGTGGACAAATTCTAACAGTTCAGTGTGCACACCTCCATGTGGACACACTCATTCTAACATTTCATTGTACATACCTCCACAGGGACACACTCATTCTAACAGTTCAGTGTGCATACCTCCACGTGGGCACACTCATTCTAATAGTTCAGTGTGCAAACCTCCATGTGGACACACTCATTCTAACAGTTCTGTGTGCACACCTCCATGTGGACACACTCATTCTAACAGTTCAGTGTGCTCACCTCCATGTGGACAAATTCTAACACTTCAGTGTGCACACCTCCACAGGGACACACTCAATCTAACAGTTCACTGTGCACACCTCCATGTGGAAAAATTCTAACAATTCAGTGTGCACACCTCCATGTGGAGACACTCATTCTAACATTTCAGTGTGCACACCTCCACAGGGACACACTCATTCTAACAGTTCAGTGTGCACACCTCCATGTGGACACAATCATTCTAACAGTTCAGTGTGCACACCTCCATGTGGGCACACTCATTCTAACAGTTCAGTGTGCACACCTCCATGTGGACACAATCATTCTAACAGTTCAGTCTGCACACCTCCATGTGGGCACTCTCATTCTAACATTTCAGTGTGCACACCTCCATGTGGGCACACTCATTCTAACAGGTTAGTGTGCACACTTCCATGTGGACCCACTCATTCTAACAGTTCAGTGTGCACACCTCCATGTGGACACAGTCATTCTAACAGTTCAGTGTGCACACCTCCATGTGGACACAGTCATTCTAACAGTTCAGTGTGCACACCTCCATGTGGACAAATTCTAACACTTCAGTGTGCACACCTCCATGTGGACACACACATTCTAACACTTCAGTGTGCACACCTCAACAGGGACACACTCATTCTAACAGTTCAGTGTGCACACCTCCATGTGGACACAATCATTCTAACAGTTCAGTGTGCACACCTCCATGTGGACACACTCATTCTAAAATTTCAGTGTGCACACCTCCACAGGGACACACTCATTCTAACAGTTCAGTGTGCACACCACCATGTGGACACAATCATTCTAACAGTCAGTGTGCACACCTCCATGTGGGCACACTCATTCTAACAGTTCAGTGTGCACACCTCCATGTGGACACACTCATACTAACAGTTCAGTGTGCGCACCTCCATGTGGACACACTCATTCTAACAGTTCAGTGTGCTCACCTCCATGTGGACAAATTCTAACACTTCAGTGTGCACACCTCCATGTGGACACACTCATTCTAACATTTCATTGTGCACACCTCCATGTGGACACACTCATTCTAACAGTTCAGTGTGCACACCTCCATGTGGACACAATCATTCTAACAGTTCAGTGTGCACACCTCCATGTGGGCACTCTCATTCTAACATTTCAGTGTGCACACCTCCATGTGGGCACACTCATTCTAACAGGTTAGTGTGCACACTTCCATGTGGACCCACTCATTCTAACAGTTCAGTGTGCACACCTCCATGTGGACACACTCATTCTAACAGTTCAGTGTGCACACCTCCATGTGGACACAGTCATTCTAACACTTCAGTGTGCACACCTCCATGTGGACACACACATTCTAACACTTCAGTGTGCACACCTCAACAGGGACACACTCATTCTAACAGTTCTTTGTGCACACCTCCATGTGGACACAATCATTCTAACACTTCAGTGTGCACACCTCCATGTGGACACACTCATTCTAAAATTTCAGTGTGCACACCTCCACAGGGACACACTCATTCTAACAGTTCAGTGTGCACACCTCCATGTGGACACAATCATTCTAACAGTCAGTGTGCACACCTCCATGTGGGTACACTCATTCTAACAGTTCAGTGTGCACACCTCCATGTGGACACACTCATACTAACAGTTCAGTGTACACACCTCCATGTGGACACACTCACTCTAACAGTTCAGTGTGCTCACCTCCATGTGGACAAATTCTAACACTTCAGTGTGCACACCTCCATGTGGACACACTCATTCTAACATTTCATTGTGCACACCTCCATGTGGACACACTCATTCTAACAGTTCAGTGTGCAAACCTCCATGTGGACACACTCATTCTATCAGTTCAGTGTGCACACCTCCATGTGGACAAATTCTAACACTTCAGTGTGCACACCTCCATGTGGACACACTCATCCTAACATTTCAGTGTGCACACCTCCACAGGGACACACTCATTCTAACAGTTCAGTGTGCACACCTCCATGTGGACACACTCATTCTAACAGTTCAGTGTGCACACCTCCTTGTGGACACAATCATTCTAACAGTTCACTGTGCACACCTCCACAGGGACACACTCATTCTAAAAGTTCAGTGTGCACACCTGCATGTGGACACAATCATTCTAACAGTTCAGTGTGCACACCTCCATGTGGGCATACTCATTCTAACAGTTAAGTGTGCACACCTCCATGTGGGCACACTCATTCTAACAGTTCAGTGTGCACACCTCCATGTGGACACACTCATTCTATCAGTTCAGTGTGCACACCTCCATGTGGACAAATTCTAACACTTCGGTGTGCACACCTCCATGTGGACACACTCATCCTAACATTTCAGTGTGTACACCTCCACAGGGATACACTCATTCTAACAGTTCAGTGTGCACACCTCCATGTGGACACACTCATTCTAACTGTTCAGTGTGCACACCTCCATGTGGACACACTCATTCTAACAGTTCAGTGTGCACACCTCCATGTGGGCACACTCATTCTAACATTTCATTGTACATACCTCCACGGGGACACACTCATTCTAACAGTTCAGTGTGCACACCTCCATGTGGGCACACTCATTCTAACAGTTCAGTGTGCACACCTCCATGTGGGCACACTCATTCTAACAGTTTAGTGTGAACACCTCCATGTGGCCACACTCATTCTAACAGTTCAGTGTGCACACCTCCATGTGGACACACTCATTCTATCAGTTCAGTGTGCACACCTCCATGTGGACACACTCATTCTAACAGTTCAGTGTGCACACCTCCATGTGGACACACTCATTCTAACAGGTCAGTGTGCTCACCACCATGTGGACAAATTCTAACACTTCAGTGTGCACACCTCACCAGGGACACACTCACTCTAACATTTCAGTGTGCACACCTCCATGTGGACAAATTCTAACACTTCAGTGTGCACACCTCCATGTGGACACACTCATTCTAACAGTTCAGTGTGCACACCTCCATGTGGACACACTCATTCTAACAGTTCAGTGTGCACACCTCCATTTGGACACACTCATTCTAACAGTTCAGTGTGCACACCTCCATGTGGACAAATTCTAACACTTCAGTGTGCACACCTCCATGTGGACACACTCATTCTAACAGTTCAGTGTGCACACCTCCATGTGGACAAATTCTAACAGTTCAGTGTGCACACCTCCATGTGGACACACTCATTCTAACACTTCAGTGTGCACACCTCCATGTGGGCACACTCATTCTAACATTTCATTGTACATACCTCCACAGGGACACACTCATTCTAACAGTTCAGTGTGCATAACTCCATGTGGGCACACTCATTCTAATAGTTCAGTGTGCACACCTCCATGTGGACACACTCATTCTAACAGTTCTGTGTGCACACCTCCATGTGGACACACTCATTCTAACAGTTCAGTGTGCTCACCTCCATGTGGACAAATTCTAACACTTCAGTGTGCACACCTCCATGTGGACACACTCATTCTCACATTTCAGTGTGCACAACTTCATGTGGACACACTAATTCTAACAGTTCAGTGTGCACACCTCCACAGGGACACACTCATTCTAACAGTTCATTGTGCACATCTCCATGTGGACACACTCATCCTAATATTTCAGTGTGTACACCTCCACAGGGATTCATTCATTCTAACAGTTCAGTGTGCACACCTCCATGTGGGCATACTCATTCTAACAGTTCAGTGTGCACACCTCCATGTGGACACACTCATTCTAACAGTTCAGTGTGCACACCTGCATGTGGGCACACTCATTCTAACATTTCATTGTACATACCTCCACAGGGACACACTCACTCTAACAGTTCAGTGTGCACACCTCCACGTGGGCATACTTATTCTAACAGTTCAGTGTGCACACCTCCATGTGGACACACTTATTCTAACAGTTCAGTGTGCACACCTCCATGTGGACACACTCATTCTAACAGTTCAGTGTGCTCACCTCCATGTGGACAAATTCTAACACTTCAGTGTGCACACCTACACAGGGACACATTCATTCTAACAGTTCAGTGTGCACACATCCATGTGGACAATTTCTAACACTTCAGTGTGCACACCTCCATGTGGACACCCTCATTGTAATATTTCAGTGTGCACACCTCCACAGGGACACACTCATTCTAACAGTTCAGTGTGCACAGCTCCATGTGGACACAATCATTCTAACAGTTCAGTGTGCACACCTCCACAGGGACACACTCATTCTAACAGTTCAGTATACACACCTCCATGTGGACACAATCATTCTAACAGTTCAGTGTGCACACCTCCATGTGGGCACACTCATTCTAACAGTTCAGTGTGCACACCTCCATGTGGACACAATCATTCTAACAGTTCAGTCTGCACACCTCCATGTGGGCACACTCATTCTAACATTTCAGTGTGCACACCTCCATGTGGGCACACTCATTCTAACAGTTTAGTGTGCACACTTCCATGTGGACCCACTCATTCTAACAGTTCAGTGTGCACACCTCCATGTGGACACACTCATTCTAACAGTTCAGTGTGCACACCTCCATGTGGACACACTCATTCTAACAGTTCAGTGTGCACACCTCCATGTGGACACAATCATTCTAACACTTCAGTGTGCACACCTCCATGTGGACACACTCATTCTAAAATTTCAGTGTGCACACCTCCACAGGGACACACTCATTCTAACAGTTCAGTGTGCACACCTCCATGTGGACACAATCATTCTAACAGTCAGTGTGCACACCTCCATGTGGGCACACTCATGCTAACAGTTCAGTGTGCACACCTCCATGTGGACACACTCATACTAACACTTCAGTGTGCACACCTCCACAGGGACACACTCAATCTAACAGTTCACTGTGCACACCTCCATGTGGAAAAATTCTAACAATTCAGTGTGCACACCTCCATGTGGAGACACTCATTCTAACATTTCAGTGTGCACACCTCCAGAGGGACACACTCATTCTAACAGTTCAGTGTGCACACCTCCATGTGGACACAATCATTCTAACAGTTCAGTGTGCACACCTCCATGTGGGCACACTCATTCTAACAGTTCAGTGTGCACACCTCCATGTGGACACAATCATTCTAACAGTTCAGTCTGCACACCTCCATGTGTGCACTCTCATTCTAACATTTCAGTGTGCACACCTCCATGTGGGCACACTCATTCTAACAGGTTAGTGTGCACACTTCCAAGTGGACCCACTCATTCTAACAGTTCAGTGTGCACACCTCCATGTGGACACAGTCATTCTAACAGTTCAGTGTGCACACCTCCATGTGGACAAAGTCATTCTAACAGTTCAGTGTGCACACCTCCATGTGGACAAATTCTAACACTTCAGTGTGCACACATCCATGTGGACACACACATTCTAACACTTCAGTGTGCACACCTCAACAGGGACACACTCATTCTAACAGTTCGTTGTGCACACCTCCATGTGGACACAATCATTCTAACACTTCAGTGTGCACACCTCCATGTGGACACACTCATTCTAAAATTTCAGTGTGCACACCTCCACAGGGACACACTCATTCTAACAGTTCAGTGTGCACACCTCCATGTGAACACAATCATTCTAACAGTCAGTGTGCACACCTCCATGTGGGCACACTCATTCTAACAGTTCAGTGTGCACACCTCCATGTGGACACACTCATACTAACAGTTCAGTGTGCACACCTCCATGTGGACACACTCATTCTAACTGTTCAGTGTGCGCACCTCCATGTGGACACACTCATTCTAACAGTTCAGTGTGCAAACCTCCATGTGGGCACACTCATTCTAACATTTCATTGTACATACCTCCACGGGGACACACTCATTCTAACAGTTCAGTGTGCACAACTCCATGTGGGCACACTCATTCTAACAGTTCAGTGTGCACACCTCCATGTGGGAACACTCATTCTAACAGTTTAGTGTGAACACCTCCATGTGGCCACACTCATTCTAACAGTTCAGTGTGCACACCTCCATGTGGACACACTCATTCTATCAGTTCAGTGTGTACACCTCCATGTAGACACACTCATTCTAACAGTTCAGTGTGCACACCTCCATGTGGACACACTCATTCTAACAGGTCAGTGTGCTCACCAACATGTGGACAAATACTAACACTTCAGTGTGCACACCTCCACAGGGACACACTCATTCTAACATTTCAGTGTGCACACCTCCATGTGGACAAATTCTAACACTTCAGTGTGCACACCTCCATGTGGACACACTCATTCTAACATTTCAGTGTGCACACCTCCATGTGGACAAATTCTTACAGTTCAGTGTGCACACCTCCATGTGGACACACTCATTCTAACACTTCAGTGTGCACACCTCCATGTGGGCACACTCATTCTAACATTTCATTGTACATAACTCCACAGGGACACACTCATTCTAACAGTTCAGTGTGCATAACTCCATGTGGGCACACTCATTCTAATAGTTCAGTGTGCACACCTCCATGTGGACACACTCATTCTAACAGTTCTGTGTGCACACCTCCATGTGGACACACTCATTCTAACAGATCAGTGTGCTCACTTCCATGTGGAAAAATTCTAACACTTCAGTGTGCACACCTCCATGTGGACACACTCATTCTCACATTTCAGTGTGCACAACTTCATGTGGACACACTCATTCTAACAGTTCAGTGTGCACACCTCCACAGGGACACACTCATTCTAACAGTTCATTGTGCACATCTCCATGTGGACACACTCATCCTAATATTTCAGTGTGTACACCTCCACAGGGATTCACTCATTCTAACAGTTCAGTGTGCACACCTCCATGTGGGCATACTCATTCTAACAGTTCAGTGTGCACACCTCCATGTGGACACACTCATTCTAACAGTTCAGTGTGCACACCTCCACAGGGACACACTCATTCTAACAGTTCAGTGTGCACACCTCCATGTGGACACACTCATTCTAACAGTTCAGTGTGCACACCTGCATGTGGGCACACTCATTCTAACATTTCATTGTACATACCTCCACAGGGACACACTCACTCTAACAGTTCAGTGTGCACACCTCCACGTGGGCACACTTATTCTAACAGTTCAGTGTGCACACCTCCATGTGGACACACTCATTCTAACAGTTCAGTGTGCTCACCTCCATGTGGACAAATTCTAACACTTCAGTGTGCACACCTACACAGGGACACATTCATTCTAACAGTTCAGTGTGCACACATTCATGTGGACAATTTCTAAAACTTCAGTGTGCACACCTCCATGTGGACACCCTCATTGTAATGTTTCAGTGTGCACACCTCCACAGGGACACACTCATTCTAACAGTTCAGTGTGCACAGCTCCATGTGGACACAATCATTCTAACAGTTCAGTGTGCACACCTCCACAGGGACACACTCATTCTAACAGTTCAGTATACACACCTCCATGTGGACACAATCATTCTAACAGTTCAGTGTGCACACCTCCATGTGGGCACACTCATTCTAACAGTTCAGTGTGCACACCTCCATGTGGACACAATCATTCTAACAGTTCAGTCTGCACACCTCCATGTGGGCACACTCATTCTAACATTTCAGTGTGCACACCTCCATGTGGGTACACTCATTCTAACAGTTTAGTGTGCACACTTCCATGTGGACCCACTCATTCTAACAGTTCAGTGTGCACACCTCCATGTGGACACACTCATTCTAAAAGTTCAGTGTGCACACCTCCATGTGGACACACTCATTCTAACAGTTCAGTGTGCACACCTCCATGTGGACACACTCATTCTAACACTTCAGTGTGCACACCTCCATGTGGACACACTCATTCTAAAATTTCAGTGTGCACACCTCCACAGGGACACACTCATTCTAACAGTTCAATGTGCACACCTCCATGTGGACACAATCATTCTAACAGTCAGTGTGCACACCTCCATGTGGGCACACTCATGCTAACAGTTCAGTGTGCACACCTCCATGTGGACACACTCGTACTAACAGTTCAGTGTGCACACCTCCATGTGGACACACTCATTCTAACAGTTCAGTTTGCTCACCTCCATGTGGACAAATTCTAACACTTCAGTGTGCACACCTACACAGGGACACATTCATTCTAACAGTTCAGTGTGCACACATTCATGTGGACAATTTCTAAAACTTCAGTGTGCACACCTCCATGTGGACACCCTCATTGTAATGTTTCAGTGTGCACACCTCCACAGGGACACACTCATTCTAACAGTTCAGTGTGCACAGCTCCATGTGGACACAATCATTCTAACAGTTCAGTGTGCACACCTCCACAGGGACACACTCATTCTAACAGTTCAGTATACACACCTCCATGTGGACACAATCATTCTAACAGTTCAGTGTGCACACCTCCATGTGGGCACACTCATTCTAACAGTTCAGTGTGCACACCTCCATGTGGACACAATCATTCGAACAGTTCAGTCTGCACACCTCCATGTGGGCACACTCATTCTAACATTTCAGTGTGCACACCTCCATGTGGGTACACTCATTCTAACAGTTTAGTGTGCACACTTCCATGTGGACCCACTCATTCTAACAGTTCAGTGTGCACACCTCCATGTGGACACACTCATTCTAAAAGTTCAGTGTGCACACCTCCATGTGGACACACTCATTCTAACAGTTCAGTGTGCACACCTCCATGTGGACACACTCATTCTAACACTTCAGTGTGCACACCTCCATGTGGACACACTCATTCTAAAATTTCAGTGTGCACACCTCCACAGGGACACACTCATTCTAACAGTTCAATGTGCACACCTCCATGTGGACACAATCATTCTAACAGTCAGTGTGCACACCTCCATGTGGGCACACTCATGCTAACAGTTCAGTGTGCACACCTCCATGTGGACACACTCGTACTAACAGTTCAGTGTGCACACCTCCATGTGGACACACTCATTCTAACAGTTCAGTTTGCTCACCTCCATGTGGACAAATTCTAACACTTCAGTGTGCACACCTCCATGTGGACACACTCATTCTAACATTTCATTGTGCACACCTCCATGTGGACACACTCATTCTAACAGTTCAGTGTGCACACCTCCTTGTGGACACAATCATTCTAACAGTTCAGTGTGCACACCTCCACAGGGACACACTCATTCTAAAAGTTCAGTGTGCACACCTGCATGTGGACACAATCATTCTAACAGTTCAGTGTGCACACCTCCATGTGGGCATACTCATTCTAACAGTTCAGTGTGCACACCTCCATGTGGGCACACTCATTCTTACAGTTCAGTGTGCACACCTCCATGTGGACACACTCATTGTAACAGTTCAGAATGCACACCTCCATGTGGACACACTCATTCTAACAGTTCAGTGTGCACAACTCCATGTGGACACACTCTTCCTAACAGTTCAGTGTGCACACCTCCACAGGGATACACTCATTGTAACAGTTCAGTGTGCACACCTCCATGTGGACACACTCATTCTAACAGTTCAGTGTGCACACCTCCATGTGGGCACACTCATTCTAACAGTTCAGTGTGCTCACATCCATGTGGACACACTCATTCTAACAGTTCAGTGTGCACACCTCCATGTGGACACATTCCTTCTAACAGTTCAGTGTGCACACCTCCTTGTGGGCACACTCATTCTAACAGTTCAGTGTGCACACTTCCATGTGGACACACTCATTCTAACAGTTCAGGGTGCACACCTCCATGTGGACACACTCATTCTAACAGTTCAGTGTGCACACCTCCATGTGGGCACACTCATTCTAACAGTTCAGTGTGCACACCTCCATGTGGGCACACTCATTCTAACAGTTCAGTGTGCACACCTCCATGTGGACATATTCTAACACTTCAGTGTGCACACCTCCATGTGGACACACTCATTCTAACAGTTCAGAGTGCACAACTCCACAGGGACACACTCATTCTAACAGTTCATTGTGCACACCTCCATGTGGACACACTCATCCTAATATTTCAGTGTGTACACCTCCACAGGGATAAACTCATTCTAACAGTTCAGTGTGCACACCTCCATGTGGACACACTCATTCTAACAGGTCAGTGTGCTCACCTCCATGTGGACAAATTCTAACACTTCAGTGTGCACACCTCCACAGGGACACACTCATTCTAACATTTCAGTGTGCACACCTCCATGTGGACAAATTCTAACACTTCAGTGTGCACACCTCCATGTTGACACACTCATTCTAACAGTTCAGTGTGCACAACTCCATGTGGGCACACCCATTCTAACAGTTTTGTGTGAACACCTCCATGTGCGCACACTCATTCTAACAGTTCAGTGTGCACACCTCCATGTGGACACACTCATTCTAACAGTTCAGTGTGTACACCTCCATGTGGGCACACTCATTCTAACAGTTCAGTGTGCACACCTCCATGTGGACACACTCATTCTAACAGTTCAGTGTGCTCACCTCCATGTGGACAAATTCTAACACTTCAGTGTGCACACCTCCACAGGGACACACTCATTCTAACAGTTCAGTGTGCACACCTCCATGTGGACACAATAATTCTAACAGTTCAGTGTGCACACCTCCATGTGGGCACACTCATTCTAACAGTTCAGTGTGCACACCTCCATGTGGACACACTCATGCTAACAGTTCAGTGTGCACACCTCCATGTGGACACACTCATTCTAACAGTTCAGTGTGCACACCTCCATTTGGACACAGTCATTCTAACAGTTCTGTGTGCACACCTCCATGTGGACAAATTCTAACACTTCAGTGTGCACACCTCCATGTGGACACACTCATTCTAACATTTCAGTGTGCACACCTCCATGTGGACAAATTCTAACAGTTCAGTGTGCACACCTCCATGTGGACACACTCATTCTAACACTTCAGTGTGCACACCTCCATGTGGGCACACTCATTCTAACATTTCATTGTACATACCTCCACAGGGACACACTCATTCTAACAGTTCAGTGTGCATAACTCCACGTGGGCACACTCATTCTAATAGTTCATTGTGCACACCTCCATGTGGACACACTCATTCTAACAGTTCTGTATGCACACCTCCATGTGGACACACTCATTCTAACAGTTCAGTGTGCTCACCTCAATGTGGACAAATTCTAACAATTCAGTGTGCACACCTCCATGTGGAGACACTCATTCTAACATTTCAGTGTGCACACCTCCACAGGGACACACTCATTCTAACAGTTCAGTGTGCACACCTCCATGTGGACACAATCATTCTAACAGTTCAGTGTGCACACCTCCATGTGGGCACACTCATTCTAACAGTTCAGTGTGCACACCTCCATGTGGACACAATCATTCTAACAGTTCAGTCTGCACACCTCCATGTGGGCACTCTCATTCTAACATTTCAGTGTGCACCCCTCCATGTGGGCACACTCATTCTAACAAGTTAGTGTGCACACTTCCATGTGGACCCACTCATTCTAACAGTTCAGTGTGCACACTTCCATGTGGACACAGTCATTCTAACAGTTCAGTGTGCATACCTCCATGTGGACGCAGTCATTCTAACAGTTCAGTGTGCACACCTCCATGTGGACAAATTCTAACACTTCAGTGTGCACACCTCCATGTGGACACACACATTCTAACAGTTCAGTGTGCTCACCTCCATGTGGACAAATTCTAACACTTCAGTGTGCACACCTCCATGTGGACACACTCATTCTAACATTTCATTGTGCACACCTCCATGTGGACACACTCATTCTAACAGTTCAGTGTGCACACCTCCATGTGGACACAATCATTCTAACAGTTCAGTGTGCACACCTCCACAGGGACACACTCATTCTAAAAGTTCAGTGTGCACACCAGCATGTGGACACAATCATTCTAACAGTTCAGTGTGCACACTTCCATGTGGGCATACTCATTCTAACAGTTCAGTGTGCACACCTCCATGTGGGCACACTCATTCTAACAGTTCAATGTGCACACCTCCATGTGGACACACTCATTCTAACAGATCAGTGTGCACACCTCCATGTGGACAAATTCTAACACTTCAGTGTGCACACCTCCATGTAGACACACTCATCCTAACATTTCAGTGTGTACACCTCCACAGGGATACACTCATTCTAACAGTTCAGTGTGCACACCTCCATGTGGACACACTCATTCTAACTGTTCAGTGTGCACACCTCCATGTGGACACACTCATTCTAACATTTCATTGTACATACCTCCACGTGGACACACTCATTCTAACAGTTCAGTGTGCACACCTCCATGTGGGCACACTCATTCTAACAGTTCAGTGTGCACACCTCCATGTGGGCACACTCATTCTAACAGTTGAGTGTGAACTCCTCCATGTGGCCACACTCATTCTAACAGTTCAGTGTGCACACCTCCATGTGGACACACTCATTCTATCAGTTCAGTGTGCACACCACCATGTGGACACACTCATTCTAACAGTTCAGTGTACACACCTCCATGTGGACACACTCATTCTAACAGGTCAGTGTGCTCACCACCATGTGGACAAATTCTAACACTTCAGTGTGCACACCTCCACAGGGACACACTCATTCTAACATTTCAGTGTGCACACCTCCATTTGGACAAATTCTAACACTTCAGTGTGCACACCTCCATGTGGACACACTCATTCTAACAGTTCAGTGTGCACACCTCCATGTGGACACACTCATTCTAACAGTTCAGTGTGCACACCTCCATTTGGACACAGTCATTCTAACAGTTCATTGTGCACACCTCCATGTGGACAAATTCTAACACTTCAGTGTGCACACCTCCTCAGGGACACACTCATTCTAACAGTTCATTGTGCACACCTCCATGTGGACACACTCATCCTAACATTTCAGTGTGTACACCTCCACAGGGATTCACTCATTCTAACAGTTCAGTGTGCACACCTCCATGTGGGCACACTCATTCTAACAGTTCAGTGTGCACACCTCCATGTGGACACACTCATTCTAACAGTTCAGTGTGCACACCTCCATGTGGACACACTCATTCTAACAGTTCAGTGTGCACACCTCCATGTGGTCACACTCATTCTAACATTTCATTGTACATACCTGCACAGGGACACACTCATTCTAACAGTTCAGTGTGCACACCTCCACTTGGGCACACTCATTCTAACAGTTCAGTGTGCACACCTCCATGTGGACACACTCATTCTAACAGTTCAGTGTGCACACCTCCATGTGGACACACTCATTCTAACAGTTCAGTGTGCTCACCTCCATGTGGACAAATTCTAACACTTCAGTGTGCACACCTCCTCAGGGACACACTCAATCTAACAGATCAGTGTGCACACCTCCATGTGGACAAATTCTAACAATTCAGTGTGCACACCTCCATGTGGACACACTCATTCTAACAGTTCAGTGTGCACACCTCCACAGGGACACACTCATTCTAACAGTTCAGTGTGCACACCTCCATGTGGACACACTCATTCTAACAGTTCAGTGTGCACACCTCCACAGGGACACACTCATTCTAACAGTTCAGTGTGCACACCTCCATGTGGACACACTCATCCTAACATTTCAGTGTGTACACCTCCACAGGGATACACTCATGCTAACAGTTCAGTGTGCACACCTCCATGTGGACACAATCATTCTAACAGTTCAGTGTGCACACCTCCATGTGGGCACACTCATTCTAACAGTTCAGTGTGCACACCTCCATGTGGACACAATCATTCTAACAGTTCGGTCTGCACACCTCCATGTGGGCACTCTCATTCTAACATTTCAGTGGCACACCTCCATGTGGGCACACTCATTCAAACAGTTTAGTGTGCACACTTCCATGTGGACCCACTCATTCTAACAGTTCAGTGTGCACACCTTCATGTGGACACACTCATTCTAACAGTTCAGTGTGCACACCTCCATGTGGACACAGTCATTCTAACAGTTCAGTGTGCACACCTCCATGTGGACAAATTCTAACACTTCAGTGTGCACACCTCCATGTGGACACACACATTCTAACACTTCAGTGTGCACACCTCCACAGGGACACACTCATTCTAACAGTTCAGTGTGCACACCTCCATGTGTACACAATCATTCTAACACTTCAGTGTGCACACCTCCATGTGGACACACTCATTCTAAAATTTCAGTGTGCACACCTCCACAGGGACACACTCATTCTAACAGTTCAGTGTGCACACCTCCATGTGGACACACACATTCTAACATTTCATTGTGCACACCTCCATGTGGACACACTCATTCTAACAGTTCAGTGTGCACACCTCCTTGTGGACACAATCATTCTAACAGTTCAGTGTGCACACCTCCACAGGGACACACTCATTCTAAAAGTTCAGTGTGCACACCTGCATGTGGACACAATCATTCTAACAGTTCAGTGTGCACACCTCCATGTGGGCACACTCATTCTAACAGTTCAGAGTGCACACCTCCATGTGGACACACTCATTCTAACAGTTCAGAGTGCACACCTCCATGTGGACACACTCATTCTAACAGTTCAGTGAGCACACCTCCATGTGGACACACTCATCCTAACAGTTCAGTGTGCACACCTCCACAGGGATACACTCATTGTTACAGTTCAGTGTGCACACCTCCATGTGGACACACTCATTCTAACAGTTCAGTGTGCACACCTCCATGTGGGCACACTCATTCTAACAGTTCAGTGTGCACACATCCATGTGGACACACTCATTCTAACAGTTCAGTGTGCACACCTCCATGTGGACACACTCATTCTAACAGTTCAGTGTTCTCACCTCCATGTGGACAAATTCTAACAGTTCAGTGTGCACACCTCCATGTGGACACACTCATTCTAACAGTTCAGTGTGCACACCTCCTTGTGGGCACACTCATTCTAACAGTTCAGTGTGCACACCTCCATGTGGACACACTCATTCTAACAGTTCAGGGTGCACACCTCCATATGGACACTCTCATTCTAACAGTTCAGTGTGCACACCTCCATGTGGGCACACTCATTCTAACAGTTCAGTGTGCACACCTCCATGTGGACACACTCATTCTAACAGTTCAGTGTGCACACCTCCATGTGGACACACTCATTCTAACAGTTCAGTGTGCACACCTCTATGTGGACACACTCATTCTAACAGTTCAGTGTGCACACCTCCATGTGGTCACACTCATTCTAACATTTCATTGTACATACCTGCACAGGGACACACTCATTCTAACAGTTAAGTGTGCACACCTCCACGTGGGCACACTCATTCTAACAGTTCAGTGTGCACACCTCCATGTGGACACACTCATTCTAACAGTTCAGTGTGCACACCTCCATGTGGACACACTCATTCTAACAGTTCAGTGTGCTCACCTCCATGTGGACAAATTCTAACACTTCAGTGTGCACACCTCATCAGGGACACACTCAATCTAACAGATCAGTGTGCACACCTCCATGTGGACAAATTCTAACAATTCAGTGTGCACACCTCCATGTGGACACACTCATTCTAACATTTCAGTGTGCACACCTCCACAGGGACACACTCATTCTAACAGTTCAGTGTGCACACCTCCATGTGGACACAATCATTCTAACAGTTCAGTGTGCACACCTCCATGTGGGCACACTCATTCTAACAGTTCAGTGTGCACACCTCCATGTGGACACAATCATTCTAACAGTTCAGTCTGCACACCTCCATGTGGGCACTCTCATTCTAACATTTCAGTGGCACACCTCCATGTGGGCACACTCATTCTAACAGTTTAGTGTGCACACTTCCATGTGGACCCACTCATTCTAACAGTTCAGTGTGCACACCTCCATGTGGACACACTCATTCTAACAGTTCAGTGTGCACACCTCCATGTGGACACAGTCATTCTAACAGTTCAGTGTGCACACCTCCATGTGGACAAATTCTAACACTTCAGTGTGCACACCTCCATGTGGACACACACATTCTAACACTTCAGTGTGCACACCTCCACAGGGACACACTCATTCTAACAGTTCAGTGTGCACACCTCCATGTGTACACAATCATTCTAACACTTCAGTGTGCACACCTCCATGTGGACACACTCATTCTAAAATTTCAGTGTGCACACCTCCACAGGGACACACTCATTCTAACAGTTCAGTGTGCATACCTCCATGTGGGCACACTCATTCTAACAGTTCAGTGTGCACACCTCCATGTGGACACACTCATACTAACAGTTCAGTGTGCACACCTCCATGTGGACACACTCATTCTAACAGTTCAGTGTGCTCACCTCCATGTGGACAAATTCTAACAATTCAGTGTGCACACCTCCATGTGGGCACACTCATTCTAACATTTCATTGTGCACACCTCCACGTGGACACACTCATTCTAACAGTTCAGTGTGCACACCTCCACAGGGACACACTCATTCTAAAAGTTCAGTGTGCACACCTGCATTTGGACACAATCATTCTAACAGTTCAGTGTGCACACCTCCATGTGGGCACACTCATTCTAACAGTTCAGAGTGCACACCTCCATGTGGACACACTCATTCTAACAGTTCAGTCTGCACACCTCCATGTGGGCACTCTCATTCTAACATTTCAGTGGCACACCTCCATGTGGGCACACTCATTCTAACAGTTTAGTGTGCACACTTCCATGTGGACCCACTCATTCTAACAGTTCAGTGTGCACACCTCCATGTGGACACACTCATTCTAACAGTTCAGTGTGCACACCTCCATGTGGACACACTCATTCTAACAGTTCAGTGTGCTCACCTCCATGTGGACAATTCTAACAATTCAGTGTGCACACCTCCATGTGGACACACTCATTCTAACATTTCATTGTGCACACCTCCATGTGGACACACTCATTCTAACAGTTCAGTGTGCACACCTCCTTGTGGACACAATCATTCTAACAGTTCAATGTGCACACCTCCACAGGGACACACTCATTCTAAAAGTTCAGTGTGCACACCTGCATGTGGACACAATCATTCTAACAGTTCAGTGTGCACACCTCCATGTGGGCACACTCATTCTAACAGTTCAGAGTGCACACCTCCATGTGGACACACTCATTCTAACAGTTCAGAGTTCACACCTCGATGTGGACACAATCATTCTAACAGTTCAGTGTGCACACCTCCATGTGGACACACTCATCCTAACAGTTCAGTGTGCACACATCCATGTGGACACACTCATTCTAACAGTTCAGTGTGCACACCTCCATGTGGACACACTCATTCTAAGAGTTCAGTGTGCTCACCTCCATGTGGACAAATTCTAACAGTTCAGTGTGCACACCTCCATGTGGACACACTCATTCTAACAGTTCAGTGTGCACACCTCCCTGTGGGCACACTCATTCTAACAGTTCAGTGTGCACAACTCCATGTGGACACACTCATTCTAACAGTTCAGGGTGCACACCTCCATGTGGACACTCTCATTCTAACAGTTCAGTGTGCACACCTCCATGTGGGCACACTCATTCTAACAGTTCAGTGTGCACACCTCCATGTGGACACACTCATTCTAACAGTTCAGTGTGCACACCTCCATGTGGGCACTCTCATTTTAACAGTTCAGTGTGCACACCTCCATGTGGACATATTCTAACACTTCAGTGTGCACACCTCCATGTGGACACACTCATTCTAACAGTTCAGTGTGCACACCTCCACAGGGACACACTCATTCTAACTTTTCATTGTGCACACCTCCATGTGGACACACTCATCCTAACATTTCAGTGTGTACACCTCCACAGGGATACACTCATGCTAACAGTTCAGTGTGCACACCTCCATGTGGACACAATCATTCTAACAGTTCAGTGTGCACACCTCCATGTTGGCACACTCATTCTAACAGTTCAGTGTGCACACCTCCATGTGGACACAATCATTCTAACAGTTCGGTCTGCACACCTCCATGTGGGCACTCTCATTCTAACATTTCAGTGGCACACCTCCATGTGGGCACACTCATTCTAACAGTTTAGTGTGCACACTTCCATGTGGACCCACTCATTCTAACAGTTCAGTGTGCACACCTCCATGTGGACACACTCATTCTAACAGTTCAGTGTGCACACCTCCATGTGGACACAGTCATTCTAACAGTTCAGTGTGCACACCTCCATGTGGACAAATTCTAACACTTCAGTGTGCACACCTCCATGTGGACACACACATTCTAACACTTCAGTGTGCACACCTCCACAGGGACACACTCATTCTAACAGTTCAGTGTGCACACCTCCATGTGTACACAATCATTCTAACACTTCAGTGTGCACACCTCCATGTGGACACACTCATTCTAAAATTTCAGTGTGCACACCTCCACAGGGACACACTCATTCTAACAGTTCAGTGTGCACACCTCCATGTGGGCACACTCATTCTAACAGTTCAGTGTGCACACCTCCATGTGGACACACTCATACTAACAGTTCAGTGTGCACACCTCCATGTGGACACACTCATTCTAACAGTTCAGTGTGCTCACCTCCATGTGGACAAATTCTAACAATTCAGTGTGCACACCTCCATGTGGACACACTCATTCTCACATTTCATTGTGCACACCTCCATGTGGACACACTCATTCTAACAGTTCAGTGTGCACACCTCCTTGTGGACACAATCATTCTAACAGTTCAGTGTGCACACCTCCACAGGGACACACTCATTCTAAAAGTTCAGTGTGCACACCTGCATGTGGACACAATCATTCTAACAGTTCAGTGTGCACACCTCCATGTGGGCACACTCATTCTAACAGTTCAGAGAGCACACCTCCATGTGGACACATTCATTCTAACAGTTCAGAGTGCACACCTCCATGTGGACACACTCATTCTAACAGTTCAGTGTGCACACCTCCATGTGGACACACTCATCCTAACAGTTCAGTGTGCACACCTCCACAGGGATACACTCAGTGTTACAGTTCAGTGTGCACACCTCCATGTGGACACACTCATTCTAACAGTTCAGTGTGCACACCTCCATGTGGGCACACTCATTCTAACATTTCAGTGTGCACACATCCATGTGGACACACTCATTCTAACAGTTCAGTGTGCACACCTCCATGTGGACACACTCATTCTAACAGTTCAGTGTGCTCACCTCCATGTGGACAAATTCTAACAGTTCAGTGTGCACACCTCCATGTGGACACACTCATTCTAACAGTTCAGTGTGCACACCTCCTTGTGGGCACACTCATTCTAACAGTTCAGTGTGCACACCTCCATGTGGACACACTCATTCTAACAGTTCAGGGTGCACACCTCCATGTGGACACTCTCATTCTAACAGTTCAGGGTGCACACCTCCATGTGGGCACACTCATTCTAACAGTTCAGTGTGCACACCTCCATGTGGACACACTCATTCTAACAGTTCAGTGTGCACACCTCCATGTGGGCACTCTCATTTTAACAGTTCAGTGTGCACACCTCCATGTGGACATATTCTAACACTTCAGTGTGCACACCTCCATGTGGATACACTCATTCTAACAGTTCAGTGTGCACACCTCCACAGGGACACACTCATTCTAACAGTTCATTGTGCACACCTCCATGTGGACACACTCATCCTAACATTTCAGTGTGTACACCTCCACAGGGATACACTCATGCTAACAGTTCAGTGTGCACACCTCCATGTGGACACACTCATTCTAACTGTTCAGTGTGCACACCTCCATGTGGACACACTCATTCTAACAGTTCCGTGTGCACACCTCCATGTGGGCACACTCATTCTAACATTTCATTGTACATACCTCCACAGGGACACACTCATTCTAACAGTTCAGTGTGCACACCTCCATGTGGGCACACTCATTCTAACAGTTCAGTGTGCACACCTCCATGTGGGCACACTCATTCTAACAGTTTAGTGTGAACACCTCCATGTGGCCACACTCATTCTAACAGTTCAGTGTGCACACCTCCATGTGGACACACTCATTCTAACAGTTCAGTGTGCACACCTCCACAGGGACACACTCATTCTAACAGTTCAGTGTGCACACCTCCATGTGGACACACTCATCCTAACATTTCAGTGTGTACACCTCCACAGGGATACACTCATGCTAACAGTTCAGTGTGCACACCTCCATGTGGACACAATCATTCTAACAGTTCAGTGTGCACACCTCCATGTGGGCACACTCATTCTAACAGTTCAGTGTGCACACCTCCATGTGGACACAATCATTCTAACAGTTCGGTCTGCACACCTCCATGTGGGCACTCTCATTCTAACATTTCAGTGGCACACCTCCATGTGGGCACACTCATTCAAACAGTTTAGTGTGCACACTTCCATGTGGACCCACTCATTCTAACAGTTCAGTGTGCACACCTTCATGTGGACACACTCATTCTAACAGTTCAGTGTGCACACCTCCATGTGGACACAGTCATTCTAACAGTTCAGTGTGCACACCTCCATGTGGACAAATTCTAACACTTCAGTGTGCACACCTCCATGTGGACACACACATTCTAACACTTCAGTGTGCACACCTCCACAGGGACACACTCATTCTAACAGTTCAGTGTGCACACCTCCATGTGTACACAATCATTCTAACACTTCAGTGTGCACACCTCCATGTGGACACACTCATTCTAAAATTTCAGTGTGCACACCTCCACAGGGACACACTCATTCTAACAGTTCAGTGTGCACACCTCCATGTGGACACACACATTCTAACATTTCATTGTGCACACCTCCATGTGGACACACTCATTCTAACAGTTCAGTGTGCACACCTCCTTGTGGACACAATCATTCTAACAGTTCAGTGTGCACACCTCCACAGGGACACACTCATTCTAAAAGTTCAGTGTGCACACCTGCATGTGGACACAATCATTCTAACAGTTCAGTGTGCACACCTCCATGTGGGCACACTCATTCTAACAGTTCAGAGTGCACACCTCCATGTGGACACACTCATTCTAACAGTTCAGAGTGCACACCTCCATGTGGACACACTCATTCTAACAGTTCAGTGAGCACACCTCCATGTGGACACACTCATCCTAACAGTTCAGTGTGCACACCTCCACAGGGATACACTCATTGTTACAGTTCAGTGTGCACACCTCCATGTGGACACACTCATTCTAACAGTTCAGTGTGCACACCTCCATGTGGGCACACTCATTCTAACAGTTCAGTGTGCACACATCCATGTGGACACACTCATTCTAACAGTTCAGTGTGCACACCTCCATGTGGACACACTCATTCTAACAGTTCAGTGTTCTCACCTCCATGTGGACAAATTCTAACAGTTCAGTGTGCACACCTCCATGTGGACACACTCATTCTAACAGTTCAGTGTGCACACCTCCTTGTGGGCACACTCATTCTAACAGTTCAGTGTGCACACCTCCATGTGGACACACTCATTCTAACAGTTCAGGGTGCACACCTCCATATGGACACTCTCATTCTAACAGTTCAGTGTGCACACCTCCATGTGGGCACACTCATTCTAACAGTTCAGTGTGCACACCTCCATGTGGACACACTCATTCTAACAGTTCAGTGTGCACACCTCCATGTGGACACACTCATTCTAACAGTTCAGTGTGCACACCTCTATGTGGACACACTCATTCTAACAGTTCAGTGTGCACACCTCCATGTGGTCACACTCATTCTAACATTTCATTGTACATACCTGCACAGGGACACACTCATTCTAACAGTTAAGTGTGCACACCTCCACGTGGGCACACTCATTCTAACAGTTCAGTGTGCACACCTCCATGTGGACACACTCATTCTAACAGTTCAGTGTGCACACCTCCATGTGGACACACTCATTCTAACAGTTCAGTGTGCTCACCTCCATGTGGACAAATTCTAACACTTCAGTGTGCACACCTCATCAGGGACACACTCAATCTAACAGATCAGTGTGCACACCTCCATGTGGACAAATTCTAACAATTCAGTGTGCACACCTCCATGTGGACACACTCATTCTAACATTTCAGTGTGCACACCTCCACAGGGACACACTCATTCTAACAGTTCAGTGTGCACACCTCCATGTGGACACAATCATTCTAACAGTTCAGTGTGCACACCTCCATGTGGGCACACTCATTCTAACAGTTCAGTGTGCACACCTCCATGTGGACACAATCATTCTAACAGTTCAGTCTGCACACCTCCATGTGGGCACTCTCATTCTAACATTTCAGTGGCACACCTCCATGTGGGCACACTCATTCTAACAGTTTAGTGTGCACAATTCCATGTGGACCCACTCATTCTAACAGTTCAGTGTGCACACCTCCATGTGGACACACTCATTCTAACAGTTCAGTGTGCACACCTCCATGTGGACACAGTCATTCTAACAGTTCAGTGTGCACACCTCCATGTGGACAAATTCTAACACTTCAGTGTGCACACCTCCATGTGGACACACACATTCTAACACTTCAGTGTGCACACCTCCACAGGGACACACTCATTCTAACAGTTCAGTGTGCACACCTCCATGTGTACACAATCATTCTAACACTTCAGTGTGCACACCTCCATGTGGACACACTCATTCTAAAATTTCAGTGTGCACACCTCCACAGGGACACACTCATTCTAACAGTTCAGTGTGCATACCTCCATGTGGGCACACTCATTCTAACAGTTCAGTGTGCACACCTCCATGTGGACACACTCATACTAACAGTTCAGTGTGCACACCTCCATGTGGACACACTCATTCTAACAGTTCAGTGTGCTCACCTCCATGTGGACAAATTCTAACAATTCAGTGTGCACACCTCCATGTGGGCACACTCATTCTAACATTTCATTGTGCACACCTCCACGTGGACACACTCATTCTAACAGTTCAGTGTGCACACCTCCACAGGGACACACTCATTCTAAAAGTTCAGTGTGCACACCTGCATTTGGACACAATCATTCTAACAGTTCAGTGTGCACACCTCCATGTGGGCACACTCATTCTAACAGTTCAGAGTGCACACCTCCATGTGGACACACTCATTCTAACAGTTCAGTCTGCACACCTCCATGTGGGCACTCTCATTCTAACATTTCAGTGGCACACCTCCATGTGGGCACACTCATTCTAACAGTTTAGTGTGCACACTTCCATGTGGACCCACTCATTCTAACAGTTCAGTGTGCACACCTCCATGTGGACACACTCATTCTAACAGTTCAGTGTGCACACCTCCATGTGGACACACTCATTCTAACAGTTCAGTGTGCTCACCTCCATGTGGACAATTCTAACAATTCAGTGTGCACACCTCCATGTGGACACACTCATTCTAACATTTCATTGTGCACACCTCCATGTGGACACACTCATTCTAACAGTTCAGTGTGCACACCTCCTTGTGGACACAATCATTCTAACAGTTCAGTGTGCACACCTCCACAGGGACACACTCATTCTAAAAGTTCAGTGTGCACACCTGCATGTGGACACAATCATTCTAACAGTTCAGTGTGCACACCTCCATGTGGGCACACTCATTCTAACAGTTCAGAGTGCACACCTCCATGTGGACACACTCATTCTAACAGTTCAGAGTTCACACCTCGATGTGGACACAATCATTCTAACAGTTCAGTGTGCACACCTCCATGTGGACACACTCATCCTAACAGTTCAGTGTGCACACATCCATGTGGACACACTCATTCTAACAGTTCAGTGTGCACACCTCCATGTGGACACACTCATTCTAAGAGTTCAGTGTGCTCACCTCCATGTGGACAAATTCTAACAGTTCAGTGTGCACACCTCCATGTGGACACACTCATTCTAACAGTTCAGTGTGCACACCTCCCTGTGGGCACACTCATTCTAACAGTTCAGTGTGCACAACTCCATGTGGACACACTCATTCTAACAGTTCAGGGTGCACACCTCCATGTGGACACTCTCATTCTAACAGTTCAGTGTGCACACCTCCATGTGGGCACACTCATTCTAACAGTTCAGTGTGCACACCTCCATGTGGACACACTCATTCTAACAGTTCAGTGTGCACACCTCCATGTGGGCACTCTCATTTTAACAGTTCAGTGTGCACACCTCCATGTGGACATATTCTAACACTTCAGTGTGCACACCTCCATGTGGACACACTCATTCTAACAGTTCAGTGTGCACACCTCCACAGGGACACACTCATTCTAACTTTTCATTGTGCACACCTCCATGTGGACACACTCATCCTAACATTTCAGTGTGTACACCTCCACAGGGATACACTCATGCTAACAGTTCAGTGTGCACACCTCCATGTGGACACAATCATTCTAACAGTTCAGTGTGCACACCTCCATGTTGGCACACTCATTCTAACAGTTCAGTGTGCACACCTCCATGTGGACACAATCATTCTAACAGTTCGGTCTGCACACCTCCATGTGGGCACTCTCATTCTAACATTTCAGTGGCACACCTCCATGTGGGCACACTCATTCTAACAGTTTAGTGTGCACACTTCCATGTGGACCCACTCATTCTAACAGTTCAGTGTGCACACCTCCATGTGGACACACTCATTCTAACAGTTCAGTGTGCACACCTCCATGTGGACACAGTCATTCTAACAGTTCAGTGTGCACACCTCCATGTGGACAAATTCTAACACTTCAGTGTGCACACCTCCATGTGGACACACACATTCTAACACTTCAGTGTGCACACCTCCACAGGGACACACTCATTCTAACAGTTCAGTGTGCACACCTCCATGTGTACACAATCATTCTAACACTTCAGTGTGCACACCTCCATGTGGACACACTCATTCTAAAATTTCAGTGTGCACACCTCCACAGGGACACACTCATTCTAACAGTTCAGTGTGCACACCTCCATGTGGGCACACTCATTCTAACAGTTCAGTGTGCACACCTCCATGTGGACACACTCATACTAACAGTTCAGTGTGCACACCTCCATGTGGACACACTCATTCTAACAGTTCAGTGTGCTCACCTCCATGTGGACAAATTCTAACAATTCAGTGTGCACACCTCCATGTGGACACACTCATTCTCACATTTCATTGTGCACACCTCCATGTGGACACACTCATTCTAACAGTTCAGTGTGCACACCTCCTTGTGGACACAATCATTCTAACAGTTCAGTGTGCACACCTCCACAGGGACACACTCATTCTAAAAGTTCAGTGTGCACACCTGCATGTGGACACAATCATTCTAACAGTTCAGTGTGCACACCTCCATGTGGGCAC